>NW_026928765.1:0-35132 GCF_032062105.1 Saccostrea cuccullata | reverse complement strand
TTAAACGTTAGAGCATATACTACAGACATAAGAGAACAATGTAATTTACTTTTTAAGCTTTTTAATGAAAGTTTAAAATTTGACAAGTAACCGGGGACCACAGATAATGGCTTATTGAGACTCCTTCTTTGCTAAGAATTCTTCAATCATAAATCTGCAACATATTACCATTATTTAAATGTCAAAAAATGTATAGCAATATGAATAATACATAGAAAAGCATATATTAAGGTTAAAAGTCTGAAATCTCGTTAGTGATTGACTTCCGGAAACAAAGTGACTTGCGCGGGATATTTTAGATTTTACAGAGCTGTTCCTTAGTTACAACCTCAGACGTAGCAACGGATCCAGCCAAAATGCGAATTTAGAGGCTGAGCAATCATTGTTTAACAGAGGCCCACTCTCTTTCATGTGTTTTGAGGATGCCTACCCGCAAATTGCCTGGGAGAGGGCAAGGGAACGAAAGAGAGTAAGTTTTCAAACATTGTTAATTATTACCAATTAATAACACCATAATGATAAATTTCATTTGTTCATTTGTAGCTATCGTTGACTGTTATACTGTTTAAACCTTAGATATATTAGATCTGATAGATATAGGTCTTAGCTGCAGATATGTAGGGTTATGGTTTTAAAAATTTGTCTTTGACCATCATGGTCAAAGACAAATAATTATATATAAAACCATAAAGCTACAGATCTACAGCTATATAGGTCTAACGTTATGCGTTAACTTAGAGTATTACACAGCATTTACGTAAGTTTAGCTACAGATTGTTCATACATGTCACAGATTTAATTGGATAAACTTAAGGTTTAAGTTGAAAGAATCTAGGCCTTGTGCGACAATTATTTTAATTTGCTACAGTGTGCTTAAAAATTTATAGATATATAAATACCTTATTTAAATTTCATAATCAGCACCTTGTGGATAGACTAGTAGATCAACAACATATGATCAAGTTACTTTTTAAGTCTGGTTAGCATGTGTCAGCTGTAAAGCTTTTGTACATATGTCAAGCTACAGTGTAACTTGTCTGTTGTTTATTGTGGTATTATTTTATACTGAAGTTGATTTCAATATATTTTTTGCTAAATTAACACTTTTCTTTATATCTAAACATGCAGCTTCAAAATGCAAAGATGTGTGCTGAACAAAGGAATGCAAAGTTGTGTGCCGAACCAGGGAATGCAAAGTTGTGTGCTGAACCAAGAAATCCAAAGTTGTATGCTGAACCAGGGAATGCAAAGTTGCATTCTGAACCAGGAAATGCACAGTTGTATTCTAAATCCAAAGTTGTGTGCTGAACAAGGGAATGCAAAGTTGTATGCTGAACCAGGGATTTCTAATCTCCCCATTACTAACTGAATAAAAGCTGTAAGCCAATGGGTGGCTCAGCATAATGGTGGTAAGTTTCTGTTAAATCTTTTACAACAGTACACCCAGTACAAAATATCTAAGATCTTTTTAAAACCGATTTTTTTAGGTCACCTGAGTAAACTCAGGTGACCTATTGCTATCTGTTGTTGTCCATCATCGTGCGTCGTGAGCCATGTGTTTAACATTTAATCAATTTTCAGCTTAATTTTTCTCTACAACCACTGAACCAATTTCAACCAATTTTGGCACAAAGCATTTATGGGTAAAGGGAAACAAAAATTGTGAATTTGATGGTCCCTGCCCCCCCCCCCCCCCCGGGGCCTGAGGGGTGGGGCCAAAACCACTAAAATTTGTGAAATGTTTGAAAATCTTCTTCTATGCTCCTGGACATCAAGCAGTCACACTGTTGGCATGATTTTAATCAGCATTTAGTCCTCTACCAAAGGTGTGAAATTCATGGCCCCAGGGTCAGGGGTTCTGGTGTTAGGGCGGGGCTCTATTAACTAAAATTATAGTGAAAATGCATAAATCCTTTAAAATATCTCCTTTTCGCTTAGATATTTAACCAACAAACAATGTACAGTGGAGCCTCATTTATCCGGACGCTTTGGTTCCCAGTTAATTTGTCCGGATATGTGAAGCGTCCGGATACCTGAATCACCAGTTAAACAAGACATAATAACATTTTAAATTTCTGTTCCAATGAAAAAGCATCCGGATACTGAAGCATCCGGATATCTGGCGTCCGGATATCTGAAGGTCCACTGTACATAGTTATGATAAGGAAGGATGCTTCTTCCCAATTTGTGAATTACATGGCCCTTGGGTCAGGGGTTCTGGTGTTAGGGCGGGGCTGGTTATGTAGTGAAAATGCATTAATTCTTTGAAAATCTTCTTCTCTGCTCCTGGGTATTAAACAAACAAACTAAGTACATGAGTTATGATGACCAAGAATGCCCCTTTTAAAATTGTTGATTACATGGCCCATGGGTGAGGGGTTCTGGTGCTAGGGTGGGGCTCTTTAATTGTGTATATAGTAAAAATATATTAATTCTTTAATAAATCTTCTTCTCTTCTCCTGGGTTTGAAATAAACTAACCAAGTACATGGTTATACATGTATTGAATAAGTCTACCTCTTCCAAAATCGTGAATTTCATGGCCCCAGGGTCAGGGGTTCTGGTGTTAGGGCGGGGGTCTAGGGTTGATTATATAGTGAAAATGCATAAATTCTTTTAAAATCTTCTCCTATGCTCCTGGGTATAAAACCAATGAGCTATGTACATAGTTATGATGAGGAAGGATGCTTCTTACCAATTTGTGAATTTCATGACCCCTAGGTCAGAGGTTCTGGTGTTAGGATTGGGCTCTATAATGATTATATTGTGAAAACGTGTGAATTCTTTGGAAATCTTTTCCTTTGCTCCTTGGTATAATGCCAATGATCTAAGTATATATTTATGATGAAGAAAGGTGCCTCTTCCAAATTAATTTCAGGGCCCCTGTGTTAGGGGGTGGGGGTGTTACATAGTCTGAAAATAAAGTAATACTTTGAAATCTTCTATTTGATATTTCTCTTTGATATTAATCACCCATTTTTGATGAAATGAAATTTATAAAATTTCCAAAATTTTGAAATATGTGGCCCAAGGTTCAGTGGTTCCTCTGGGTTGGTGTGCACACTGGGATATTTTGCATAACGGGCAAAGCCAGTTATGCTAAAATTATCCCAGGTTTCCCACTATTGTTGATGTCCCTGGCATACTCTTATAACTAGACAGTGATTCCTTATATTTCCATTTCATTGTGAAATAAAATTGTAGATTTAGACATTAAAAATGTAGACTAATAGATTTAAATTACATGAGGACTTCCATGCCAATATCAATAGTCCTCGCACACTGACGTCAAACACAAAGGCAGCCGCACGAGATTTACATGCATATTTGGCCTCCTTAGCATCAGACACAGAGACAGATGCGCACGAGATTTACATGCATATTAGGCCTCCTTAGCTGTTAACCTATCGACATGCCTAATTTACATTCCGACAGAATTATCAAGAAATAAATTCCCCCAACTTTCAAACAGTTATCACAGAGAAAAAAAAAATTAGAAATGGAAATATAACAACATTAACAGTAAAATAAAAATCATTTATTCATGAGATTTATATTAACTAATTCAAACATAACTATGCTGCTATTTTTCAGTCAATGCGGTTGGAAACCATTCAGGTAACAGCTCTAGATCTCCGACCCCACCTCCTTTGAGTTCGCAGTGGGACACGCCGCCAGTGGAATCAAGTCAAAACTTTTGGAAGCAACACCTTGTCCAGATCACATACTTCCCATTCTTCTGACTCTGTGGCAAGGAGCAGCATTACAAACAACAGCCACCCAGCTCCTGGAAGCAACACCTCATCTAAATCTTCCCATTCTTCTGACTCAGTGGCAAGGAGCAGCAACAACACCCCAGCTCCTCCTCTGGATCCTCCCCTGAGTTGTGGATCTAGCAGCTCATTTGTGACACCATCAAGCTCCAAAATCAAATATATGAACAATAAAGTGTCTCTGCCGCAAAGTTCAAATTCCAAAACAGGGTACAAGTCTCCTCCTGGCCCGGCCTCTCCTTCATCAAGTCACAGAAAGAGCCAGTCTGAAATTGAATCAACGAGATTCACTAAAGATCACGACCATCAGAATTATATTAAGTTAGGAAAGTACATCAGAGAAAAGTTCCATAACCAGCAAATATGTGATGTAGCCTTTAAGGTCGGGGACAAACTAATTCCTACCCATAAAATTGTATTGGCTTCACAAAGCCCACTCTTTGCTACTTTATTTGAAGAGAAGGCATTTCATTATGATGCAGCTACCCCTAAAATTATAAAAGTGCGGGGAGTGGCAGAAAAGTCAGTACTGGCATTTCTAGAGTTTTTATATTCTGGAACAATTGAGATCGAGCCAACCACCATTTCTGATCTCCTCAAACTTTCAAGTGCCTTTAAAGTCCATGATATTAAAAAACTGTGCATGAATCATATAACTCTTGCAAGTTATGAAGAATTGCTGAAAATTCTAACAATTGTCAAAAGCATCAAGGAAGAGGATTATTGCGAGAAAATCTTAAGTGTGATAGCAAAGAACTTTATCAAAGTGAAAGAGACTAGCTCCTTTTATGAATTAAATAAAGAGACACTATGCTTGATCCTGGAACAGGACTCATTAAACACAAAGTCAGAATTGGATGTTTTTACCTCCGTTATTTCGTGGATACAGCACCACGATTATGAAGTTACAATTCAATATTTTGAGGAACTCTTATTTTACGTCAGGTTCCCTCTTATGTCTCAAAAGGAGCTGTTCAGATGTTTTAAAATCTTTAAACCTTTACGTAATTACAAGAAAGTTGTTGAGATGATCGCTATGGCCAACTGGTCAGTATACTGGTAATTTACAATGAAATAATGAACATACTGTAATATTTAATCTACCTTTTCCAAGGGGTTATAATTTCATGGAATAACAATTTCTGTTCAGCTTTCTGATAAAATTTGTAACTAATTCATTTCTTAGATTGACTTAAGTTACATGTAAGATCATCACTTTAAGTATGCAGGGAAGGAATTCGGTGGAAAAAATCTCATTGAGTAAGTTTTTCCAATGCATAATACTGTAGATAATCCTTATTTTTCATGAGTACTTTTTATCGTGAATGGGCTCTTCAACAGCAAATCTCGAGAATAAGAATTCATGAATGGACGGTTGATCAAGAGTTTTGACAAAGATTTCAGGACCATAAAAATAAAGGCGAGTAATTTAATTTGGCATGTGGTGCTTCACGCGAAATTACATGATAATAAACTAATTTTACATTCCTAAGAGTTATCTCCCGTTGTCGGCGTAACGCTCATTTTTCCCACTTTGTCCTTTGTAAGTTAGTCCTGTTAATATTTTTAAATGTCAAAGTTTATGTTACAATATCAATCTTTACCTGTATTGCCAGAGTATGGGGCAATATGAAAAACATTATGAGCTTATTCAAATAGATTTTATTTCTAGGATACTGACCCATAAAGTTGGTAAGGTTATAGAAGGTAAACGGCGTCTTACGTCGGTTGACCCCGGATTGACCCCGCAAAGGGGAATAAGTTTTGTAAATGTGAATGTCGTCTATTTATTCCACACTTATATTTAGGAAGCTGAAGTAGATTTGAGAGTTATTAATATAACTTATACTTTGTACATGTACATCACAGCAACAGCATACAATGTGAACTATGAAAGCTCAGTAGCACCAACTGTTCAAAAGTCATGACAAAGGTTTGAGTTTGCTATTTCTAGGTCACTGAGTTTACTCTGGTGACCTACATGTATTGCTATCTGTTCCGTCCGTCGTTGTGCACCGTTCATTTAAGGAATAACTGTCTTATTTTTCGAATTCATGAAGTGATCAATGGATTGGCTTGTGTGATAATTTGCATAAACGCCGAAGGCGTTTATGTATTATCACACAAGCCAATCCATTGATCATCTTCATTTCGAAAAATAAGTTATTCCTTATATTTACATGCTTTGATTCCGCCAATCCACGGACTCCAAGCCTGCTTCTCTCTAGGTGTTGTCCCGCCCTGCACGTGGTTTTTTTTGGAACCGCGCCAAAACATGAGGAAATCAATTACATTTACAATTGGTAATTTTATCTCGGACAAAGACATTGGAAATGTAAATATTGTATGTTAACATTTAAGTATTCTCAGCTTCTTCTCTGAACTCACTAAACCAATTTCAACCAATGTTAGCATATGGCATTTATAAAAGAGGGGGAGTAAAAGTTGTGTATTTCATGGCCCCTGCCCCCTTGGGACCTGAGTTGTGGGGCCAAAATCACTAAAATAAATGCAATCTTTAAAAATCTTCTTCATTTTTACTCCTGAACATCAGGCAACAAAACTATATTGTAATTAGCATTTAGCCATGTCTACCAAAACTGTGAAATTCATGATCCCAGGGTCAGGAGTTCTAGTGCTAGGATGGGGCTCTAATGATAAGATTATAACGTGAAAATACATTAATTCTTTGAAAATCTTTTCCTCTGCCCCAGGATATTATGAAAACAAACTAAATGCATAGTTATGAGGAGGAAGGTTGTCTCAATCTAAATTGTGAATTTTATGGCCTCTGGGTCATGGACTCTAGTGTTAATGTGGGGCATTATTGATTATTATACTTTCATGTTAAATACTAAAATCTGATTGGTTTAGACGCAGTTAACAATCTGTTCTATTACCCTCAGCCTTAGCAACACACGTGACAACAGGTAACACAATGGCAATGCCACATGCGTGGAAATTATGTGCGTATGGTTCACCGTAGAATTCTCAAAACGTCAGTTGCACGTTTGAAAGAACCGGAATAAACTTGACTTCAATAAAAGCTTGCGTCTGATGTAGCTTACTTGAAAACAACAAACGACAGACGAAACATGCTTGCGAGTGCAGAAATAACAAAACTTTAGATGATAAAGGACTTGTAGAGTATCAAATAAACAATAAAGAGGTCAATAAATCTTTTTCAAAGTAGCGGGGAGTTTGAAAGCTTTCTAAACGTGAACGAAAAGGCGATCGACGATTTTTATTGCTAGTAAATCAAGAAGAAATTCAGTATAATAAAATAAATGGTGCCTGTTTTGGAGGGTAACAGTTGAAATTGACACCCCTCGGAAAACCATTGTCAACCTCCGCTGACGCGTCGGTTGACAATGGTTTTCTTTGGGGTGTCAATTTCAACTGTTACCCTCCAAAACAGGCACCATTTATATATTATATACTGACATTCAAAAGAAACGCTACACCCTCATTTTGGGGGGAAGATTACCGAAAAAGTTAGGAAATCTTTAACTTCGCAAAATCAGTTATTTAACGGTTGAATGATTTTCATTCCATTACCGGAAGTTGCAATTTAGCCCAGTCTCAACAAAAATCAAAATTTGTATCCTTGGGTATAAGTATAAAATCTAAATTGTTAAAATCATGACCCCGGGTGGTAGGGCTGGTCCCCAATAGGGAATCCAAGTTTTACATTGACATATAATGATAGGAAAATTCTTTAAAAATCTTCTTCTAAAGAACCACTGGGCCAGGAAAGCTGAAACTTATGTGGAAGTATCTTGGGGTAGTGTAGATGCTGAAGTATTAAAATCATGTCAGGGGTGGGGAGTAGGGGACCACAAAAGGTATAACAAAAGGGGAAATCTTGTAAAAAAAAAAATACCTACATCACCCAAGTTACTCAGGTGAATGATGTGGCCCATGGGCCTTTTGTTACAGTATACTATGAACTTGAAAAAATACAAATATGGGAATCAATAAATGCCAGCAATGAACCTGATTAATTGGATAAACAAAAGAAAAGATTAAAGTATACGAGGGGCGTTCAATAAATAATGTCATTGGGGCTCAGAAAGAAGCGAACGACGCTTTTCAATGAATTAATCTTCATGATTTTACTTATTAATCTCTTTTAATTCAAACACATGTCCGTAACATTTTTTATCCAATTTCTGATTGTTTTTAGAACTCATTTTTGAGTATGACCCTTAGTATACTGGAAAATCGCAGATCCCATGATTTCCTGGACTTGTTTTTTCCTTCTTAAAGGTGTTTTTTCAAGTTTGGAAATAGAAACAAGTCAAAAGGTCAAAGATCTGGCAAATATTGTTAATGTGAAAAAACATTAAGTTTCTGTTTATCCCGAAAACCCCTTTACTCTTTAGGGCATGCGGGTTTGAATGCTGTCATGAAAAGATTCAATGTAGTGGATTCCTGATTCTGGGTCCTTTCTCTGATAAACCTTTCAAATTCTTTGCAAAAAACTGCTTTCTAGACACCTCCAGATATTAAACTGTCTCCCCGAATACAAATTTGAACAACAATACCACTAATATTTAAAAAAATTGCATATAAATCTGTCTTTGTGCTCTTGCAAACCTTTGCTCTTGACAGACCTTCGCCGTTTTTATCAAGTGCATCTTATGTTAAATTTTGTTTTCATGGTTTTAAGCAATAGATTCATGTTCCAATATCTATTTGAATATAAAACAAACGTTGATTACTACAATTACTGATATTTTAAAATAATTGTTAAGACTTTTGTACACGCTGTCGTTTTCACTCATTTTTCAAAATACAGAGTGACCTTAGAGTACCAAGCTTAATTACTGTCAAACGTTTCTTAAAAACAGTGTAAACTACTCCCGATATGATGTCTATCAAATTTGCTATGTGTCTTATAGTCAATCATACACCATCAAATATTATTTGTTGAAATTTGGCATACAGTACATAAGTTGTTATAATTTTTGTTGGCAAGGAGGGTACCCATTTTTGATGCCCATTATATAATTTTTTATCATTGAAATCCACCTGCTCATTTGTCTATAAAACAGGCATCGGTTGCTGTAAATGTCACATATTTCAGTGAAAATTTCTTTTGGATTTTTAACAAGTTTTACAGCAGCTTTAATGTAGCTTTTATTTTCACTCCAGTTTAATGATTCTTTACCATTCATTTATAATGCAGTGTCTCGAATAGCCCTTGTTTCCCAGCTTCTCACGATAAAACTATGTGATGAAAAGTGGTCACATAAACTGTTATAAATTCATTAAAGATTCAATTATGAGAGAAAGTCAAGCTTTATGTCATATGACTACTATGTTGTATGTCATCGAGCTAATGACATTATTTATTGAACGCCCCTCGTAGACAAGTTTGTAAATTTCTTCAAATATTAAATATATACACTCTAGATTGACATAACCATTTTTTTTTTACTTATCAAGGATTCAGACCTCCCAATCTTTAGATCAGGATGATCCATTGGAGAATCAGCTTCCTAAGGAAAGGAATGGTACAGCAAGCAGTCCAAGTGTTAACAGCTTCATAAAAGTAAACTATCATCTTGTAGTTTTCATGCTTTTTTAAAATTTCATGTATATTAACAAAATAATGCATATGAATTGTACATGTATGAAATTAGCATTTAGTGTGTATTTTTTTGTATATCTTGATACAATAGACCAATTCGAGCACTGTCATGAAGGAGCCCCCATTGGAAATACAGATGTGTCCAATGCCAGACAGTATGGCTCATGATCTAAATATGCATGCTAGATCATCATCAAGTCAGGACTTTGCTCAGGTTGAGAAGTATGAAGCCCCAAAAAGTAAGACTAAATCTAGCTATCTGTATTTTTTATAATCATAAAACTTATCACATTCATAATGAATGATTGATAAAGTATTAATTTATATCTATCTTTTGAAGGTATAATTAAACAAGTATTAAAAAGCTTTAAAAATCAATCTTTAGGCATATACATAAACATGTAGGCCTTTAAAGAAAAGAGATCAATTAAATATAATGTTCTTTGAATTTCATATTCATATATTTAGGGAATGTACCGCGTTCAAAACTATGTTTGAATTGGTTTTCAATTTCAGTTACTGAGAAATATGAAATTGATTGCATAAAAAGTCTCCTGATCTAGTATTCATTAAATTAATTATACAAGAAAACTGTAAGTCATTGTTAAATTGACTCACTTATTTATCTAAGTTTTATAAAATTTTAGGCAAAACCTTCACACGCAGGAAGGTCAAAGACCTTAAGAAAGAAAACATCAGGTATGTAATGTAGACATGTTTTGATATACATGTATCATATTTTTTATATGAATAATTTGATTGATATTGATGATAACTATGCAGGTGTATCAATATTTTTTAATCTTGACCTCTCCTGTGACCTTGACCTGACTTTTTGAGAAATTATTGTTTAGTCCAATTTTCACATACATTTATTTTATTTTTATGAAACTTTATATGCTGATACATACTGATGAGAGCTATTCAACTGCATCAACATTTTTGACCTCAACCTTTCTTTTGACTTTGAAATCACTTTTCTTAAATTAGTTTCAACTCCATATGCTGATACATACTTATATAAGCTATTCAACTGTGAAAACTTTTTTATGACCTTGACCTTTCCTTTACCTCACTTTTTTCAGTTTGTGTTTAAGCTAATATAAAAGAAACCATTCATAATACCATATAAGTAGAATTTTTAGTGAGGATTTAATTTTGGCATTATTAGCGAGGGTGCTAGCATCACTAAAATTGAATATCCCTAATACTAATTGCGTATTATTTGTAATAGCTTCTTTAGTAAGCATTTTAAAATCGCTAAAAATTAACTTAAAAATACAATATCAGATTTTAGCGTCTCACTAAAATTTCCACTTATACGATATTTTATCAAACTTCATATGCTAATGCATACTGATGTAAGCTTTTTAATTGCATCAGTATGCATTAGTATGCATTAGGTTGACCTTTCATTTGACATTGACTTTACTTTTCTCATAATTATTTGTGTTTGACTCAGTTTTGAAGAAACCATTCATAATATTTTCCTAAACTTCATAGGCTAATATATATACTGATATAAGCTTTTCAACTGCATCAGCATTTATTGACCTTGACCTCTACTTTGACCTTAACTTTATAAAATTAGTGTCTAGCTCAGTTTTAGATACACCACACAAAATATTTAGTATGGGAACAGTACCATTTTATGGAGTTATCAATTGATTAATTTATTGGTTAATTTGTTGACCACCCAATCTTCTTAAATGTTATCCTCTCAGGGCTCGCTATAGTCATGATTTTTTAAAATAAATCTTACAATACCCTTTACATCTAATAGGTAATAAAAATAAAATTTTAAAAATCAAGAGTAGAAAAATGCCAGAAAAGCATTAACATATACATGATAAAAGAAGTTAATTATTTTCTTTATTCTTTTCAAGCATTTCCTTCCATTGCTTAGTACAGGTTAAAATGTCACTCAAAGGGCTGGGATGATAACTTTTTCTTTATCAGCATGTATCACAATATTTGAGCCATGATCAATATGTATCACTATATAATTACATGTATATGTTTAATTGGTAATAAAATCTTTTTGTTTTTAGCTCACCTGAGCCGAAGGCTCAAGTGAGCTTTTCTGATCACATTGTGTCCGTCGTCCGTCCGTCCGTCTGTCCGTCCGTAAACTTTTCACATTTTCGACTTCTTCTCAAGAACCACTGGGCCAATTTTGACCAAACTTGGTAAAAAGCTCCTTGGGTGAAGGGGAATTTAAATTGTTAAAATGAAGGGACGTTTCCCTCGCAAGGGGAGATAATCAAGAAAAGACAAAAATAGGGTGGGGTCATTAAAAAATCTTCTTCTCAAGAACCACTGGGCCAGAAAAGCTGAAACTTATGTGGAAGCATCCTGGGGTAGCGTAGATTCTAAATTGTTCAAATCATAACCCCCGGGGATTGGGCGGGGCCACAATGGGGAATCAAAATTTTACATAGAAATATATAGGAAAAATCTTTGAAAATCTTCTTCTCAAGAACCACTGTGCCAGAAAAGCTGAAACTTATATGGAAGCATCCTCAGGTAGTGTAGATTCAAGTTTGTTCAAATCATAACCCCCGGGGGTTGGGCGGGGCCACAATGGGGAATCAAAGTTTTACATAGAAATATATAGGAAACATCTTTGAAAATCTTCTTCTCAAGAACCACTGGGCCAGAAAAGCTTAAACTTATGTGGAAGGATCCTGGGGTAGTGTAGATTCCAAATTGTTCAAATCATGACCCCTGGGGATTGGGCGGGGCCACAATGGGGAATCAAAGTTTTACATAGAAATATATAGGAAAAATCTTTGAAAATCTTCTTCTCAAGAACCACTGTGCCTGAAAAGCTGAAACTTATGTGGAAGCATCCCGGGGTAGTGTAGATTCTAAATTGTTCAAATCATGACCTCCGGGGATTGGGCGGGGCCACAATAGGGAATTACCAACTTTTACATAGAAATATATAGGAAAAATCTTTGAAAATCTTCTTCTCAAGAACCACTGTGCCAGAAAAGCTGAAACTTATGTGGAAGCATCCTGGGATAGTGAAGATTTTAAATTATACAAATCATGACCCCCGGGGGTTGGGCGGGGCCACAATGGGGAATCAAAGTTTTACATAGAAATATATAGGAAAAATCTTTGAAAATCTTCTTCTCAAGAACCACTGTGCCAGAAAAGCTGAAACTTATGTGGAAGCATCCTGGGGTAGTGTAATATTCTTAAATTGTTCAAATCATGACCCCTGGGGATTGGGCGGGGCCACAATGGGGAATCAAAGTTTTACATAGAAATATATAGGAAAAATCTTTGAAAATCTTCTTAATAACAACTGGGCCAGAAAAGTTGAAACTTATATGGAAGCATCCTGGGGTAGTGTAGATTTCAAATTGTCTAAATTATGATCAGTGGGGTAGGGTGGGGTCACAATATGTATTACAAGGGGTAAATCTAGTAAAGGACAGAATTGTCAAAGCTTCTCAGGTGAGCGATGTGGCCCATGTGCCTCTTGTTTTCTTTGCATTGTTTTAAAAATATTTCTAAAGCAAATAAAAATATTTTATTCAAAGTATTGTTCATATTTTGTAAAACAAAAATGTTTTAGTCAAGAAAAACAGAAGTAAGAATTTTTGGGGTGATATTTCTTCATACGTATTAATATGTGTTAAATTGTCCTCGCACAGAATCGATATTATCAATATCTTAATACATCATTCCAGCCCTAAATGCTATGGAGTATTTCTATTATTTGATGTTTTTTTTTGTCGTTTGTATTGGTTGTTTTCTTGTTTAATTTGCTTTGCCTTGAAGTCTTTATTCCCTCGCTTATTTCATTTGGATAAGGTATGTATAACTTTTTTACTTGTTCTATAAAGGTCATGCATATTTACTTTTCAGCATACAGTAAAACTTGTATAATTTGGATACTATAACTTTCTTGTCTTTTATCATGACAAGCTCTTAGTTGCTCTGACTAAATTTAATTAATAAACATAGTTGATTACAGAGCTCACCTCAACGAATGTTTGTCTTTAATTAATACAAAGTCCCACATTAGTGGTGCATATAGGCCTGATAGTGTGCATCCCTAGATGTATTATCCATGCAAGTTTGGTCAACATAGTGCTTATAGTTACTTTTGTCAAAAAATTAAACCTGTTCACTCATCCAGAAAATGTAGGTCAGATTCAGCATCTGAAGCATACTTGGTAGTATGATTCCTTAGATGTATCGCATGCAAGATTGCTCAAAATAGGACTTATAGGATTAAAACCAAACTTACCTGAAAATAAAACATGTAAAAGTAATAAAAGCTCTGCTAAACATAAAAAGAAATGGTTTGATAATGAGTTGATAAATATGCGCTCAAAACTAGTTAGGAAGGGAACTTTATTTGGCCACTACCCAAGAGATATCAATATTAAGAATCAATATTACAAAGCATATAGAATATATAACAAACTACGAAAACAAAAATTTAGAACATACCATTCTAATATTATCAACAACCTAAATGCTTTAGATTCAACTGATCCAAAAAAATATTGGAAACTTATAGGCGAATTAAGAACTGGAAATACAAAGACAATTGATACATCAATCTCTAATAATGAGTGGTTAAACCACTTCAAAAAATTGAATAAAACTCATGAGGATTTCCTCGATCGAGATCAGTTTCTTAAAGACCAACTAAAACAAGCTGAGAAAACAACAACGCCCATATTTAATGAACTTGACTACAAAATATCTTTCAATGATATAAGTAAAGCAATAGGTAAACTTAAAAATGGTAAGGCAGCTGGTACTGATAGAATATGTAATGAAATGCTTAAACATGGTCAAACGGTCTTGGTACCAATATTACTGAAAATCTTTAATGGTTGCTTAACTCATGGATATTATCCTTCTTCATGGTGTGAAGGATACATTACTCCAGTATACAAATCTAACAACACTAATGATCCCAACAATTATAGAGGAATCACAATAACCAGCTCAATCGGCAAACTGTTTAACTATATTCTTAACTCAAGATTAGATAAATATTTAAAATGCAATGATAAAATCAATCCTTGTCAAATAGGATTTACAAAACAAGCTAGAACTTCAGATCATGTTTTTGTCTTGAAAACACTTGTTGAAAAATACTGCAAATCAAAACAAGGGAAGCTATATGCTTGCTTTGTTGACTTTCATAAGGCCTTCGATAGTATAAACCATGCTGGTCTGAAGCTTAAACTACTAAAAGCTTGTATTAGCACTAAATTTTACTCAATTGTTAAGGATATGTATTCTTAAAGCTATTCTTCTATTAAACTGGGTAACAAATTAATCGGTCATTTCCGTACTTACAATGGGGTTAGACAAGGTGATAACATGAGCCCAAATCTATTCAAGATTTATCTCAATGATCTATCAAATTATCTGTCAAATTCTAAAAGTTTTGTAAAATTAAACAATGATTCATCTATGTCCATTCATTGGCTAATGTATGCTGATGACATGGTACTTCTCTCCCCAACTGCTGAAGGTCTACAAGAAAAACTCGATATACTAAGTAAATACTGTAAGGACTGGTGTCTCAAAGTTAATACAAAGAAAACAAAAATTATAGTCTTCAATTCATCTGGTAAACACGTTAAAATTCCCTTCCATCTGGATAACAACAATATTGAATGTGTTAAACAATACAAATATCTGGGTCTGACTGTTCATGCATCTGGAACACTAAGTAATGCTAAAAATGATTGTTGTAACAAAGCCAAAAAAGCCTATTTCAAACTTCAAAAAGACTTTCTCACATTTAATCCATCAATTAGAACTGCTTTAAATGTATTTGACCACACTATTAAACCCATTATCCTGTATGGTTCGGAGTTATGGGGTTTTTTTGACCCAACAACCTCTAAATTTAAGAGAAATCCAAATATAACACTAGACAAAATATACCAAAGCTTAGAAGGCGAAATTCTAAATCTTAAATTTTACAAACATTTACTAATGGTTCATGGTAAAAGCAGCAATTTTGCTGTAAGATCTGAGCTAGGACGTTCGAATTTATATTTTGATGTCATTAAAAATATGTTGTTATACTGGCATAGATTAGAGAATCTAGATGGTGAATTTCCCTTGCTTAGTGAGGCTTTTAACTGCTCTAAAACACTACACCAAAATGGTTTTACTTCATGGTATTCTTGTGTTAACTTCTTACTTAACCATATTGATATTAAAATTAGTGATTTCCTAGGTATGTCAACCCCACAATTTAAAATCAATTTGAAAAGAATATTACTGAATTTCTATAAATTAACATGGGAAAAAGACAGGAATTTACATAAAGATGGCAAATTGTCTACCTTTACCAGCATAAAGACTAAATTTTGTTTTGAACCTTATCTAGATATTCTTACAAACAATCAACATAGATCAGTTTTAACAAAGTTAAGAATATCGGCTCACAGGCTTAAAATTGAAATTGGACGTTACCAAAAAATACCTAGAGAGGAACGAATTTGTTCACTTTGTCATCACAACGAGATTCAGGATGAAATTCATTTTCTCCTTGTATGTCCTCATCTTAATGTACAAAGACTTGAACTCATAAATATTTGTAAAATTAAATGTAAAAATTTTCAGTCTCTATCTTATGATAATCAATTTTATTGGCTCATGACTAATGAAGACCCAGACATCCTTAGATCACTTGCTGGATTCCTTAGTAATTTGCCTTAATTGAAGATATTGTGATAAGCATAAAAAATTATATACCTCTTTCCCAGTTTCTTGCCTTTAACTATATATATATATATATGTATAAATTATATATTTGTATGTAACTTACAATACGATACATGTATGTATATTCAGTATATCTCTTATATACTTTTTTTTTTTTTTTTTTTGTTTTTTTTTTTAACAATTGCTCTTTATTTGTAATATCATCATCATGCTTGTTCTATCATTTGGATCCTCCTCCTTCTATTTGTAAATCTTTTTGCTCCTCCGGGGGCCCAAATTGGATTAATAAAATCTTGTATCTTGTATCTTATACATGTAGTTACTTAGAAATCAGATCTGCTCCCAAAACTCTAATCTATTCACTCATCTGGCAAATGTAGGTAAGATTCAGCATCTGAAACATGCTTGGAAGTATGCATCCTTAGATGTATCATCCATGCATTAAGTCTGGTCAATATAGGGATTTAGTTATTTGGAAATGAGACCTCCACCCAAAATTTTAACCTGCATGTTCACTCATCTTGAAAATGTTGGTCAGATCATGCATCTAAAGCAAGTCTTTGTAGAATACATCCTTTGATGTATATCTTATCCATTTGGTCATCATAGGGCTTATAGTTACATGTACAGTGTACTTGGAAATGAGACCTACCCCCAGAACTGCACCAAAAAATGTAACCCTGCTCCAAATATCTTAACCTCATGGTCATTCCCTAGATGAAACTGCAGCATCTGAAACCTTGACTTGTACAATGAAACTGATTAGAAGCATCGTGGATGCATATCTGATCAATGTAGGGCATAGAGGTATTGAAAAAAAACTGCTCCAAAAACCTTAACCACAAATAACCTGGACCGCCGACGCCGAGGGTAGCCCCCCCCCCCCCTCCCCCTCCCATCTTCGTTGAGGTGAGCTAAAAACTGCCTTGTCCTGAATTTTTTCTCTGATCCAGCCAACATAACAACATAAGCGATGTCCGGATTGTAGAAAGTTTTACTGTATATATACATATAGAGTAATACATGTATTATGATATTTTGTGTTAACGCTTGTCACATCGTAGTTAATAAGATATAACGTAGTTGATAAAAATAATGTTCACATGCTTTAATTAACACGTTTTTAGCATTGTTTTCATTAACTTGTTTATGTTATACGCTGTAAATTTAAAATTTAATTTTTGTTTATCTTAAAGTTATACATTTATGTTGTATGTGAGCTTTAAAAAAAACGAGATTCTACAGTTAAATTGACTTCAAACTGTGTCTGTTATTTAATTCCGATCCAGAAATAATTCGGTTATTGTTTAAAATCTGTGATATATGCATCTTTGAACGCGATTGATTTAAACTGTGTAAGAGGTGCTAACAATAGCATTATTCTCTTATTTGGAAAAACAAAGAAACTATTTTCAACACCCTTCCCCCTCCCCGTGTAACAAAAATTCCTTTTTTGCAGGTAATATGGACGTTTTAGTCATTCAGGGAGGGGGCATAGACAAAAAATGACAGAAATAGTTATTTCTCAGCAATTTTAAGGAGGTTTACAACTAAAACATTGATATATATGCATCTTTCATTTTAAGTTTGTCGATTCTATAGCTACAGTCTTTGGCGATATATAATTTGGGACTTGGTATTCATGATAAAGTCATTGTAAGACCACGTATTAAATTAGTAAACACTTGTCCATTGACCTAAATTCTAATTTTATTCATTCCCATTTATCATCTTAAAATCCAATACTTCTTACATTAACATGTTTGTATTTTTTCTTTGCAGGAGGACTGGAAGAAAAATTCCGAAGGATTCCCCCATTCGACAGCTATCATCCTTGAATTTTTAATTTTCTGTAATTCTGCAATCATTATTTGTTTGTTTAATAAGTGTTAAATGTAGTTTTAGTATTCTGTTTTATTCTGTTCGTCAGGGGTTTTTAATCTAGCATTATTTTTAATTTCTTAAAATTGAAGTAATAATTGAGAACAAGAATTAGAATTTTCTTGTGAATAAAGTTTTTTGCAAGTAATCTTTTTCTTATTTTAAATTACTCGACGTTGGTATATCTTTGTTTTGAAAAAATAAAAAAAGAATTTTAAAATGTTTTTGAAGACGTCTAAAAATGAAACATATGAAGCTAACGAACAGTATTCAAAATTCCATAATACAATACAAAATAGGAGCAGAGCAAACACGGACTTCAAATCAGAGGTGGGATCAGGTGCCATAGATGAGGTGAACATCCCCTGCTGACCGGTCACACCTACCGTGTGCTCCTTGTCATGATCGGGAAATAACAGAGAAATCCGTCATCAAGTCTGATCGTATATAAATAAAGGAATAACAATTAGTATGAAAACGTCAGTCAACATTTGACTCAATGATAAATTGTATTTGCAAAGGTGTTTGGAATGTGCAAATATTGATTTATGACCCTGATATTTTAATCTCAAAATCAAAAGGGTCTTCTTTAGGCTATACGGAGTTTTAAAATAAATATGATAAAAGTTCACTGGAAAATAGCTCCTAGGCTTCTTGAAATATTGCCTGGAAACGGAAGCGTAGATACAGACAACTAGAAAGACAGACGAAGGGACAGGCAAATCCAAAGTAACGTCCGCCACTTTCATTGAACGAGGGCATTTAGTCTTTGAATTTATTTTCTCTGCTGTTGCTTTCAAAAAGCTTAAACCTTATAACTCATCCAAAAATGTAGGTCAAATATCAAACATCCGAAGCAAGACTTGTGGTGTGCATCCTTAGAAGTATCATCTATACAAATTATACATGTATGGTAAGTAAATTATATACTAGCATGGCTTATAATTGGAAATGATGCCTGCTTTAATTAAAAACGTGAACTGCTCAAAAAAATTAACCGGCGGGTTTTTATTGTGCTGAAATTACAGCATCATAAAACTTGACTGGTACAATGGAACATACTAGTAGTATTCTAGACGTATATTCTTCTATGCATCTCTCTATACAAAAAAGTTCTGCTCAAAAACTTAAGGATGTACAACACAACCCCCCCACACACACGCACACAAATATTCTGTCGTATAATTTTCGCTATTGTATAATTTTATTTGATACATGATTAAATCCATGCACATTTTAAAGTAAGAGTCGTTTTGGTCAGGAAATTAATATTTGGTTTGCATACTCAACTAATGAAGCTCTTTTTAATGACTCTTAAGTCAATGACCTTGACATCTATGCTAGAAAAGATTTTTCCAACTTTCGCCATAACATTTGAACCATGAAAAATAGAGACTTTATAGTTGGTATGTATACTCCACTAATTAAGCTCTTCCAAATGCTCTCAAGGTCGATGACATTGTGACCTTGACTGTGACCTATATGCTAAAAATAGTTTTTCAAACTTTCGCCCAAAATATTTGACCAAAGGAGATAGAGACTTCATATTTGTTATGCTTATTCCACTAATTATGCTCTTTCAAATGACACCAAAGTCAATGACATTGTGGCCTTGACCTATAAACTAAAATAGCTTTTTAAAACTTTGTTGCCGCCGGGCGTATATAGTATTTCACAAACACATTTTGTTTTTTCAAATATATTAAGAACTCATAAAATTGTAGGATTATAATTCTCAGCAGGGATAATTGTTCTTTCACCATAAATAGATAATTTCTGAACAGGACTGCTGAACATGAATGTCTTATTGTTTTAATTACATACACATTAATTATGATTATACCAGCAAAATAAAATGCTCGAAAATGCAACTCGTTTTGCCTTAAATGTTTAATGTAAGATATATGTCTATGCTTCATACAATTTTATACAGAGGCGCAGTCACAAACCATGGGCGTCGGAAGCAAATCGAAAGTGGCTAATTGAAAGTGTGTGTGTGTGGGGGGGGGGAGCTAAACCGACAAAAACGGTAACCCCAATTTATAATGCCTATTTAATGTATATATTGCAAAAATGGGGGGACTAAGCCCCCCCTGCCGGTTCCGACGCCTATGCAAACGTACTCGGATTGGCTAGGATATATACTTTTCAAAGTACCAGGCGCGGATCTAGTAATTTTCAAAAGGGGGGGGGGGGTGAAGGATTTTTCAAAAAGGGACTGAAAGGGAAACGTTATTATGACGATCGTTTAACACATAAATGTATATACCTCCACTAAAAGTGGGAGGGTATATAGTAATCAGTATGTCCGTAAGCCTGTTCGTCCGTTCAACTGTTCCGCTTTGGGGTACTCATCTCTCTACTCCTCTTACACCACAGAATGAAATTTTCACAGAATCTTTATTACATATTGCCATTGTGCACCTCCTATTTTACTTTTTGATCCGACAGATATTTCTGGTTTCCCACAGCAAAACATGGACACTGCCATTATATTCATATGGAGGGCGGGGTATCATTTATTAAACTAGATCTAGAGGTACTGTGAGCAACGAGCTCATTAAATAATACCCCGCCTCCCATATGATTATAATGACAAAGTCCCGCTTTGCTTTTTGAGACCCGAAATATGTGTTAGATCAAAAAGTAAAATACTAGTAAGAGGTGCATAATGGAATTATGAAATAAGAAACATGTGAAAGTATCATTTTAAACAATCTTATTCAGTGGTATAAGAGGAGTTGCGGATATAAGAGATTGGTACCCTTCGGTATAATATACACTTATCCACTGGCTGTGAGTTGGATAGCTCTTTTATCAAACCCGCGACAGGAACTATTCCCCGAGGGCTTGCCCGAGGGGAATAGTTCCTGTCAAGGGTTTGATAAAAGAGCTATACTACTCACAACCAGTGGATAAGCGTTTTATTATACTGATGTATAATATAATTTCTATGGTTTGAATTTTTTGGGAGTAAGATAATACTGCAAGAATAATCTGAAATCCTGATGACGTTACAATGCTACTGAAATCATTATGACATCATCAGTCAATAAATTTATTGCTGGAAATCAAAATTGGAGGCAAAAATTGCATGAAAATTCTCCGAGGATGGATAGCAAAAACTATACCCCGGGGTATAGCTTTGCTATGCCTGAACTATAAAAGATAGCTATTTTACCTTCTTAACTTTATCATGTTTATATAGGAAACATTTTAACAGAAGTATAATAATAGAAACTAGAGGCACTGTGAGCAATGAGCTCACTTAATGATATCCCCACCTCCCATATGAATATAATGGCAGTGCCCATGTTTTGCTATGGCTATTGGGAACCCAAAATGAGTGTCGGAAAGTAAAAGTAAAATAGGAAGTGCACAATGGCAATATGTTATTTTTTTAAAGTTTCAGTGAAAGTCTCATCAAATTACATTCAGTGGTATAAAAGGATTTGCGGATAAGAGATGCATGGGTACCTCAAAGCGTAACAGACAAACGGACGGACATACTGATTACCATATATACCCCCCCACACACACACACACTTTTCAAGCGGGGGTATAATAACTCAATTGGATACCGGCCGGCGGGTGGTGTATGGTCTTTAATAGTGGGAGGTTGATCAACCAGGTAAAAAGTATTTGAATGGATTACATGTACCTGAAAGTTTTTGAAAAGGAAGCCCGTTGGTGCCACGTACGAAAAATATTTTATCTGGCGGCCGCCACTTATCATTTGTCGGTCGCCACTTAATATTTGGCGTCCGCCACATAATTTATATGGCGGCTGCCACTTCCCAGATAGCAAGACTATGTTGGGCCAACATTGGTAAAAGGTTGTATGGTTGGCGTTTGGGGAACAACGTTGGGCCAACGTTGGACCAATGTCACCATGCCAACCTTCTCGACCATGACAGAATTCCTATGTTGGCCCAACGTTGGTCCAACGTTAGCAACTTCCATTCACTTTACTTCCCAAGGAAGGAGGGCTGTTGATGTTGGCCCACTCTTAAAGAAAGTGTCTTTTAAAGTTGGTAGTAGTATGTTGGCCCAACGTTGGCCCGATATTTGTAATACAACCTTAAAGAAAGTGTCTTTTAAAGTTGGTAGTAGTATGTTGGCCCAACGTTGGCCAGATGTTTGTAATACACCCTTAAAGAAAGTGTCTTTTAAAGTTGGTAGTAGTATGTTGGCCCAACGTTGGCCCAATGTTTGTAATACACCCTTAAAGAAAGTGTCTTTTAAAGTTGGTAGTAGTATGTTGGCCCAAAGTTGGCCCGATGTTTGTTATACACCCATAAAGAATGCGTCTTATCAAGTTGATAGTAGTATGTTGGCCTAACGTTGGCCAAATGTTTGTAATACATCCTTAATAAAGAGTCTTATCAAATTGGTAGTAGTATGTTGGCCCAACGTTGGCCCAATGTTTGTTATACACCCTTAAAGAAAGTGTCTTATTAAATGGGTAGTAGTATATTGGCCCAATGTTTGTAATACACCCTCAAAAATGTCTTATCAATTTGGTAGTACATTGTAGTATGTTGGTCCGATGATAGCACGAGTGTTCTTTTGTTTAGGTGTTTCAAAGATGGGATATTTATATTGGGCCAACGCTGGCCCAATTATTATACTGCCAACTAAAGATGGTGTCAATTTTAGCTGCTGAGCTGACATTCTATGTCCTGCTTTTAATTGGATGACTGTTTTTGTTTAGATCTGATATATTCAACATTTTAAATTTTAACTTAAGTGATCACAGCACCAAAGAGTGTTTTATTATATTTTTTGAACTGTTTACATGCATGATTATTTATTTGAAATAAAACCCTTGAAATTATGAATTTTTTCATGAGCGTTGTATTCATGAGAATTTAGAGAAGACTGAATACTTTCTCAGGAACAGGATGTGAATGAAGCCTACATATACATAAATCAAAATGACACAGCTTTATAAATAAATTGAAACAAAAGTTCGGCGTTCGCTATCACGTGACTAAACTGTGGAGTGAGCTGTCAGATTCAATTGCTCACAGGTGGTGATAATGCAGGGCAAGCAAGAAGAAGTGAAATTTAAATTTGTGGATTATACACTTGCTATACGGCTGCATTTAGAACCGATGTAAGTATATTTATTCTTATTTATTCAGGTTAACTGTTAAAATTGATTCGGAATTCATTCTTGTCATGTTTTTGCACATAAGCACGGTAAGTTAAGGTTAAATAACATCTTTTAAGTTGTTTTTATCTATCTAATTCTTAACTGTCTATTACAGACACGATTGTAACAAAGAAATTCAGTCAGAGACTGCAAGGAAAACAAATGTTGTGGCGGTACATGTAAATAACAATGAAATCGAAGACCATGCATAAAGAAGTGTATAATATGGCACGCCAAATTCACAAAAATGAGATAAACATAGTTTCACAGTCGATAAATTAGGTTTATCGGTTGTAAACTATAGTTTACGGACTGTAAACTATAGTTAACAACGTTAATCTATATTTTACATCCGTAAACCACAGTTAACGCGATAATCTATGTTTCACAACCGTAATCTATACTTAACACTGAAAACAATCATTTGCGATTGCAAAACATAGATTATCTGATAAATACAGTTTTACGATTTGTAAACTATAGTTTACAAACCGTTAACTATAGTTAACGATCTGATAAATATAGTTTCACGATTTGTGAAACTATGATTAACAACTCTTAACTATAGTTTACTATTGTAAACTATAGTTTACAAACGTGAATCTATGTTTATCAACAAAATCTATTGTTAACGCTTATTACAAACAAATAAACTTAGATTATCATTCGTAAACTATAGTTAACAACCGTTAAATATAGTTTTACAGATGAAAACTGTACTTAACCGTTAACTATAGTTTACGGTTTGTAAACTATAGTTTACAGTCGATAAACCTAGTTTATCAAATGTGAAACTGGGTTTATCTCATTTTTGTGAATTTGGCGTGCCATAGTATAAAGTATGAGTCCGTATGACAAAGATCAAGATGAAGAAAACGGGAGGCGACGAAGGGACGGAAAAAGAGCGGGAATACAACAAAAGGACTAAAATAAAGGAAGTGAGCCCTGATTAACAATATGATTAAGAACTTTTAATTGATAATTTTTCATAATTTACCTCTATTGTCTATTTTAAGATTTATTTTGTAAATTATGATTGAATTGATGTATATAAAATATTATCACAGTAATGTTTTCACTGAACATGTCCATGTATGCATTATGAATGCAGATTGAATTGTGCATTAATTATTTTAAACAGTCATAAAATAGGTTTATGTAAAGAATCACTTAACCAATTGCAAATGTTTCTATGTAATAACTATGTTGGCCCAACAATTTGCCATCTGACATTGTAAAAAAAAAAAGGGTCAACATTGGGCCAACCTAACCAACCAGATATATGAATTACCAGTTTAACAAGACAAAATAGCGTTAAAAAATGCCGTTCAGATGAAAAAATCGCCCGGATACTGAAGCATCCGGATATCAGGCGTCCGGATATCTGAAGGTCCACTGTAATGCGCTTTTTCGTTATTACATTTTGAGTTATTTTATTTTTGCACTGAAGACAACGCAAAATGTAAAAAAAAATATAACAATATGTAATAAAACAAAATATAACTAATTTTTTGATTGCGTTTAGCGCAAAACATCATAAAATTAATTTAAATATATACATGTAAGCAACATGGGAAACACGCTCTACAAAATATTTAGAACTAAAACAATGAGGCTTTTACGGATATAAATAAATCTAAAAGTATCTTTTTTTCTAACTCTGACATATGTTTTATAGACTGTACTTAATTATAAAGCATAAATGTAACTTTGATTGGCATATTTTTGATAAATCAGTCTCATTAAATTTCTAACTAACAGCACATTTCTTATTACCAAAGATTGACCATAGGTCCATTAAAGGCTCTTGATATGCATGTTCGACATGTGAACATTGGTTAACAAATCAGTAGTATATGTGTGTTTCAAGCGAGGAGGGGCAGGGATAGGGTTGGGTGTTTACTTCATGTGTTTATCATTGCATTACTATGGACATGCAGAAACAATCCATTGTTTATTGGATGGAAAGAAAGAAAGAGAGAGAATTTTGTTTTTGATTGTCTGCAATACTGTTGATTTATATGGAACATTATGGTATCACAATTGTTAAAAAAAACCCTTCCCGCTATATATTTACACCTGCAAGTACAAATGAATAGTTTCTTTTAGATTTTGTCTATAAAAAAAAGCAAAAGTATACTGGCCAATACCCCCCCCCCCCCAACAACAACAACAACCCCGCCCCCATGTTTCTAGTTTGCAACACCTATAATTAAAATTCATGTATGTAACTGGTTTAAATACATGTACTCGTAGCTAATAAAATCAATATATTATAAAATTCAGTAATTGTAAGAAATTGCATTCATCTTTTATTCCTTTTATTTTTCTTCTTTTCAACGGCCACTACTCTATTGAAAATTGTACTCAATCTGGCTGACTCAAAAGTGTGTTATTAAATTTTGCGTTCTTGCCTTTTGCTTAATCTCGACGCAAAATGTAACAACGCAAAATGTAAAAATCCAAAAATCGTGTTATTACATTTTGCGTTATTACATTCTGCGTTGATCTCGACGCAAAATGTAATCATTCTCAAAAGTGTGTTGTTACATTTTGCGTTATAACATTTTGCGTTGATTTCAACGCAAAATGTAATAATGCTAAATGTAATAACCCAGGTTTTTACATTTTGCGTTGTTATTACATTTCGCGTTGTAACAAAGCCTTCTGAAGAATAGCAAATAAATTGCTCAAATCAAGTTGTTTTAAAAGTTTGAGGAAATATATGTGATTCATGCATTTCTTTGCATGAAACGTATGGAGATATCGAACAGTATTTAAGATCAAAAGTCCACAAAACAATACCGAACAGGAGCAGAGCAAACACGGACCTCCAAAACATCAGAGGTGGGATCGGGTGCCACGGAGGAGTGAGTATCCCCTGCCGACCGGTCATGCCCGCCGTGTGCTCCTTGTCATGATTGGGAAATAACTGGAAAATCCGTCGTCAGTTTAGTGTATAATTAATGGGCTAATAATAAGTATAAAAAACGTCAGTCTGCATTTGATTCAATGATAAATTGTATTTGTAAATATATAGTATTTGTTTCAATACTTTTTGAAAAAAAAAATGTTTCTTTGAAAATACAAAAATAAAACATTCACTGTGCATTTGGAAAATTTAATAGTTGACATCAGACATTTATCCAATTATGTGATAATGCAGAAGTATTTTTTTTAACAATTTAAATTTCTTTTATTTTTTTGACCCCGTCACTAAACCACAACAAGCAATTGCCTGGAAATTCATAAGTCTGAAGCTTGATTTATTAAGTTCTATCAAATATTCAAATTATTTCGGAAAATAAAAAATAAATATGTTCACTTTTTTATGTATGGCGCAGAACAAAAACGAAAACAAGCATATAAGGTCATCTTTTTTAACTCAAATGACAAACAACAAGTGTTACAATAATATGTTAGACGCAGATATCAGTGAAACTGAATCTTTCTACAAAATCGATTGAAGCATAAAATTACAAAGCATTAAGAGAGAGAGAGAGAGAGAGAGAGAGAGAGAGAGAGAGAGAGAGAGACGATTTGTTCTTAAATCTATTTGAATGATTCAATACAAATGCTTTGAACCATTTTGTACGATAGTTTAAACTTCTGTTTTAAGTTTAAAATTTTCAATTCACTTTAATTTTTTAAAAATGTTTCTTTTTAAAAATATAAAACATTCACTGTTTCATTCGGAAAATAAGATAAGTGACATGGAGCCGAATTGTTTTATAGTTATGTAATAAGGGAGAAGTATTTCTTTTTACTATTTCAATTTCTTTTATTTTTTTTACTCCGTCACTAAACCTCAACAAGCAATTGCCTGGAAATTCACCAGTCTGGAGCTTGATTTATTAAGTTCTATCAAATATCGTTGAAATCTATTCAGTATAATCAAAACTACATATGTTAACACATTTATCTACACAGGACGGCGCAGAACAAAAACAAACATGGTTTGCATATAAGGTCATCTTATTTAAGGATATCAAATCCTCAGCCAGGAAGCATAACTCCAAAAATTAATATTTAATTTGAAAAGCATCAATATAAAACTTTTCATGCAACATTTTTCATCCTATTCATCTTTATATGATTCAAGGTTTACGGAAGTCTTAGAAAAGGTCTTATGAAAAGTTGACATTTGAACCCCATAAAAGGAAAAAAAATAAATACATTTTTAGAGAAGAAAGATTTTCTTGAATTGAGCCTTAGATACCAATGCTTATTAGCATGATATGAAATTAGAAGTGATAAGTGATGTCTTGCAATGATAGCAAAAGCCTTTCATGTTATGTACTATATAACACAGGAAGGAAATAGAAGACATAGTATACCAAATAAAAAATCATGAGAATTTCTCTGAATGCCTGGATACCTATTGTTTTTTAACCAAAAATATATT
Organism: Saccostrea cuccullata; assembly: GCF_032062105.1. Classification (NCBI taxonomy): domain Eukaryota; kingdom Metazoa; phylum Mollusca; class Bivalvia; order Ostreida; family Ostreidae; genus Saccostrea; species Saccostrea cuccullata. The sequence continues at coordinate 7,597 of NW_026928765.1, read as the reverse complement.
TGTTGACCAACTTGCAATTAGAAAATGCATAGCTGATTTTCCAATTCACTTTTTCTGAATATATATTTGAGATTTGACAATTTTCCCTATATGATATGAATAACTTTAATGTTTAACTTTAAAGAAATACTGTGGGTAAATTTATATTATTTTGTGGATTCAAATATATTTTTTTTGAGTATTTTCAATTACTTAACTGCTTATTTTATGAACCTGAGGATTGGACTACCTTGACTCATATGACAAACAGCAATTGTTTCAATGATATGTTAGATGGAGAATGCAGATATGAGTAAAACTTAATCTTTCTACAAAATCGGTTAAACTTCCTGTTTTAAGTTTTCAATTCAATTTTTAATTTCTAATAAAATTAAATAAGATGTCTATTGTATGTCTAGTAGTGCATTTAGGGTATTATGAAATTAATTTAGACCATCAGAAGTGTTAAACAGTATAACGGCTGAAATGAAAACTTCATAAACCTCGATCTAAGTTTTTAAAATACGTTAAACTAAGTCTTCGACTATTATAATCTAAAAATGCTGTAAAACGAAGTTGTATTTTACAAAAAAAATAAATAAATAAAAAAATAACTGCGAGATATTAAAATTTTGATTTACTTGATTTTATTATATGACCTCATATATACTTAATATTCTGTTGTTACGAGCTTCTATATTTTCTCGTATTTTCCCATCTTTGCAATATCAGGGGCCCTTTGACTCAGGATTCTGGCATTGCAAGGATGGTCTTACCTAAAAAGTAACAGATGACATTCATTTCCCATGAAATTTCTTTTAGACATATATAAGCCACCTGCATCTACGAAAGCGTAAAGTCTCTACACTTGTGTTATAACGTTGTATATGGTCTTATATATGTTATCGTCTTATTTAAGGAATAACTGTCTTATTTTTCGAATTCATGAAGTGATCAATGGATTGGCTTGTGCCTTCGGCGTTTATGCAAATTATCACACAAGCCAATCCATTGATCACTTCATGAATTCGAAAAATAAGACAGTTATTCCTTATATTTACATGCTTTGATTCCGCCAATCCACGGGCTCCAAGCCTGCTTCTCTCTAGGTGTTGTCCCGCCCTGCACGTGGTTTTTTTTTGGAACCGCGCCAAGACATTCATGAGGAAATAAATTACATTTACAACTGGTAATTTTATCTCGGACAAAGACATTGGAAATGTAAATATATGGTTATAACGGCAAAGTCCATGTTTTGATCTGGGAGACCCGAAAAAAGTTTCAGATCAAAAAGTAAATGACAGGTGCACAACTGCAATGGAATTATGTAATGAAGAATCTTTGAAAGTATCATTAAATATTTATCAGTGGTATAGGAGGAGTTGCAGATAAGAGAGGGGTACCCTTCAATGTTATAGAAAGATTGGCCGTGTCCATATGTTTTGCTCTTGGAAACCTAAATATGTTTCGCATCAAACAAAGATTCTGTGAAATTAATCCTTAAATTTCATTCAGTGGGAAAAGAGGAGTTGCGAATAAGAGATGGGTACCCCAAAGTGTATCAGACGGACGAAAGAACATCCCGATAACTATAAACCCTCCCCCTTTTTAAGCGGGGGTATAAATATAACGAAGAAATCTTTAAATTCTTTTTCTCAAGAACCACTGATCAAAAAAGCTAAAATTTATGTCGAAGAATCCGTGATAGTATAGATTTTAGATTATTCAAATTATGTCCCTGGGAGTGGGGGGTGGTCGGGGTTACAAGTTTGACAAGGGGAAATCAATTGAAGAACAGCCTTACAAAGTTACTCAGGTGAGCGTCGTGACCAATTGGCCTTTTGTCCCAATTCATGACAAGAGGAACTTACCAGGTGTGATCGGTTCTTACATCCTAACACCTCTATAGCAACTGATCTCTTCTCTGATGTTTTACAGCTTGTAATTGGTATTGTTTTAACCCCTTCCATGTCAAAGATTTTAAGCATTTCTAGAAAAATTGATATTAAGATTTCAATGCATTTTTTGGAGTATTTCTTGTAATTTTTGTATACACCAATGTATATATTTTCTGAAAGCAGGTATTGTGTTGGTTATAAAAATTATTATTAAAATTTCATTTCAGTTGCCATGGCAACGAAATACACGATGACCATAATCATGCTGGAATTTCCATTTATTAAATAATGAGTTTCATTCTATTTTTTTCCTTATTGAAATATATTAAAAAATATTTTATTGTTGCGTTGAAAATTATGAACATGTTGTACATTTTTTACAAACCAATTCTAAGTATTTTGGGGGGATTGGGTAGGGTTGGGATGTACACATCAAAATTCAGCATTTTTACATATGTGTTACCCCCGCAATGATTTTGATAGTGGCAAAATCGCTCAAATAGTGCGCACAGTTTTACTCAAGCTAGCAAAAAACTGGTACGACCAGTTTTTACAGTATTTTACCGTATCTATTTTCTCTTTCCAACGGTGCAAGATTTATTTTGATATTTCCAGTATTAACGAAGTTATGAATGTACTTGTTTTCAAGTCAGAAGCGTAGAAATGCGTATATGCCATGTAAGGGGTTAATGAAAATTTAAAAATGATTACTCTTCGATTTCATTATCTTCATATTTCATCAAGATGTTTAATTGGATAAGCACAGATGATCGAAATATGTTGCTTATTTCAAAATTCAATACATCCTGTATGAAAATCTATCCGGAGAAACAGATAGATATAAAAAGATGCTCATTTTTGTAGTTTCATTGCATTTCCCATTTTTTGTAAGAGAATCAACAAAAGTAAGTACTGTACATGCTCTAGAGTAGTGATCGAAATAGTTTATCATGAAATATCCAAAGAGTAAAATGTGACTAACCCATCAAGAAAAGTGCTTTAGATAAAATTGTCCAAGGTGTTTTTTTAAAGATTTTTCCAAAGGACATGATGTCCAAAAATTTATTTTTACAATAGCTCCAAAACTATGTGAGGTATAAAGTTAAAACTTTTACAGTGTATTATAAGAATATCAGTGATATCAAAGAGAAAGTATCACTTGAAAACAAATATATAAAAAATAATTTTTTTTAGTAAAAATATATATAATTATTTTTTGCTTAATTAGAATACATTAATTGTACCTGCTTAATTTTGCACTTTTAGTGAAAATCATCATTGCATGATACTTAATAAATAATAATTGTTAATCAATGAAGGGCAAGTTGGACGTGAATGGTCTCTAAAAGGCTGTTATTGAAAGAATGCCATGTATCAAGACAAGACCCCTATAAAATCCACCAATTTGCAATGTACTTCCGGTTTAAGATCTAAACATTTAGACAAAATAAACAGGGAAAACAACTTTCCAGAGGCTATCAAAGTCCAACTTGCCCTTTATTAATAAACATAATTGTTTCTGCAATTATGGCTTTTACTAAGAGTATTATTTAGGTGTTTTTTTATGTGTGCATTTTTAAAAAAAAAAGAATTCTTCTCGATAAATATAATCTTTTAAATTATGTGTTTTCAAATGATACTTTCTATTTGTTAATCAGTGATATATAAATATAAACTGTAAAAGTTTTTAAATTTATAAACCACTTATTTGGAGCTATTTCCTAGGTTTTCCTTTGGCAAAACCTCAAAGGACTGTGTTCGGAAAAATTTCTAAATTAAAATGTCAAAAGAAAACATCATTTGGTATGAATGATTTTGTTATATTCTTAGCATGATATATAGAATATAGAAAGATGCCTTAAATAGAAAGACATTGTTCAATATACCCCAGAATATTTGTTAAAATAATGAATGACCGAGTGTATAAAAACATGATCTATATTATATCTTGAATAGTCTTTTTGGCGTATTTTTAAGGAGATATTCATACTGTTTTTTTTAAAGACATCAAAAATGTAATTTGATAGAATCTTTTCGGAAATCTCAGCTAACTCTGGAAAACAATTTATTCTGTAATTTTCAACTCCATTGAATAAAGAAAATAAAACATTTTGTTTCAGAAAAAACAGCAATGGCAAGTCATGGAAAGGTTATGTTAGGTGCAACAAGTATGATTTTCTTGTTGCTTGCATTGAATTGTCCGCAAGCTGAAGGATGGTTTTTTCCGATTGGGAAATGCTGGGCTACTTGGAGTAGGTGCACAAGGTGGAGTTATTTTCTCACTGGATATGGCTGGCAAACCTGTTCACAACGTTGTAGATGTCTTGGATACGCTACCGGAACTTGCGTATTGAGACCATCAGACTGTCCTCTGACAAACGAGGCATACCGTTGTGAGTGTTCAGGGACACGGGTTGGTGATAAACCATCCTGGTGTGGATACTGAAAAACAGGCGACACTACATGATGAAACGCACTCAAGCCATGTAATTGGATGTTGAAGAAAAGTGACTCTTGTAATTTTAAAATAAAGTATTTTCCAAAGTTTATTCTATAATTTTTATTTCTGATACATGATTTATATTTCCGTTATATTAGTTAGATATGTTCTTTAAACTTATGTAAGATTGATGATACCATATAAAAATCATACAAGACAAGATGGCATCGAGTTTTTCCATCTCAATTTTTTCTACTGTTAAGAAGTTTTATATTGCTATCATCTGCATAAGATGTTTACATCTCCCAACTACAATGTAACTGATGATAAAAAGCATTCTCTGAGTACAAGCAAATTAAACACCGATGCAGGCTAATAACAAATAAATTGATGCAACAGGAATTCCAACAACCTCATCTTTGGCTAGCATTCAATAAATTCAATAGTCGTTATAATAACTCTGTTTAGGAAATAACTGGTTGGGATGTATTTTGGCTGACCTGTTTTATACCAATTGTTAGGCCTTTGTTTTCATATTTAATTCGACTCCAGAATGTTTCACCTACCCGATCATTTAAGGAATACTCTTATTTTAACCTATGTTATACGATATAACATAACTTGGGGTATTTTTCGCTATATAAACCGCGAAGCTTCATTCCATTTTTATTTAATTTCAGTGTAGACAATAAGACAATTATTTCTCTAAAAATAGCTTAAAATTAGGCATATTTCAAAAGTAAGAGTAATAAGTTTTTAACGTTACTCATTGTTATGTAGGCGACCTATGTTATACGATAAAAACTAAATCTATTATCCAATCAAATGACGTGTTACAACTAAAGTTAGATTATTACATAGGGCTTACAGCGGCTGTGATCGGTCGACAGAGGATGCTTACTCCTCCAAGCCACCCAATCCCACCTCTTCGTGTATTTTATGCTCTTTGATCCGATTTATATTGTATACAGTGTTTTGGAAATCCGCCACTATTCGTTATGTTCACCTTTTACATTCACTCAATAAAAATGCATGAAAAACGTCAATCGGCATTCGACTTAATACTTAATTGTGTTTCCTAACAAGGACATTGTACCGATTATGGAACTTGCAAAATATTGAATCTGAACGAGTGTTGGTATCCTTGTTACATCAAGCTGAAATATATCGAATCAACATATCAATGGGAATTTTTCGTTTCGTGTTTTACACATACCCTGTATGGACCTAACTGTTGTTTATTGATAATTCGTCGGTGATACATCTTAATGTCGAGTTAGAGGTAACATTTTTAAGCGTTTTCTTCACATTTACAAGTTTTGGAATAAATTCTGCTTCATAGGAATACCAGGCTAGGCCTGTAATTACGGGTGGTGAGTCTCGATTGGTATTTACTCTCACGGAAATTCAGACAGATTGTTGGGAGACATGATTTCCAAGTTAAACATTGATAAATTGTAAATCAGAATTTCAAGAATCTTTTATATATCAACTTCAGAGTAAGGTTCGTAGATACTCTGATAATAGAGATAACTCTTAATGACATAAATCTCTATTATTTCTTTATAGATTTACCAAGTTGATGTGTTTTTATTGTCCAGTTTTGCCCCGCAAGCTATGCTATAGTTGTTTGTTTGTATTTTATTTATGAAATACATTTCTTTTGGAAAATAACTAAGGTTCAAGCAACATTTCATATGAGTTAGCAGAGAGTTTATGAACCTTAATTAAAACAACTTTCAAATGATCAATGATATGTAAATAAGTAAAGCATATGTCTAGGATGTTAAAAATTTTCAAAAAAAAAAAATATTATTCACAATATATCTCACAATTTTCAAAGAGATGTTCCGTGTACATTGCATATACAATCATGTAAAAGCTACAAAAAGACTTAATATCCTCTGAATGCTTTAAGTATAAGGTTATTAAGAGGAAAACACTTGTCATGTCAAGTTGTATTTTGCATTCATTAGACCTGTTTTGGAATATTCTAACGTTGTTTGGGACAACTGCTCCAAAAAAGATGCTTAACTTTTAGAAGGGATATTGGTCTATAATTTTATACTTGAAACAAACTTTTTACTGTGTGCATGTTAAGTTTCTAGCCACCGAACTTAACTGTAGCGATTTTTTCTCGTGGAGATTTTTTTTTTAAATCATAATGTTTTTAAAAAAAGAATTATACAATTGATGAATGAAAAATGAATTTCTAAATTAGAATTATTTAAAATTAGTAAAATCACAAATTGATGCCAAGCCAGAAAGAGGACTTGAAAGAATTTGATCTATTTACATATATGCTATACATTTTAAAGGTGTCGAAAATTAAAAAAAAGATAATAAAATAGATATTACTGCGTCCTTAAACAACTGCTTTAGGTCTTTGCTGTGTCCAACTAAAGTACGAAGCGTGGCAATCAAAGGTTCTGCGCAATTGTACATTGTATCTACTCGTACATGTTCAATTCTTGTCGTCGCTCGTGTTTTTCAAAATACCATTTTTGGCACGTGTACCAGACAAGGTTATAGTTACAGACAAAGTGTTGATATAAAAGCAAGATCCACGTAAACAGTCTGATTGCTCTGGTAAACTGCAGCAGCAAGCGCTTGAAACTCGAAATAAAATCTTGATCTAAGTAAGTAAACGTTTTGGTTTCCCTTTGCTATCTTAGAGAAGAGCTTTCTCATTTATGATATTTAACCTTTTTTGTAGCAACAAAATGATAGTTTTCACGGCTTTTTTGTAAATATGCTATTTGAAAGGGATAAAACTTCATTTTAAAAATACAACCATGATAAAAGAAAAAAGAATTCCTTGTATTTTTTCAGTTCTATAGAATTTATTTTTTATTTATATAAATAAATGCACTTGTCAATCGCGATGATTTTTATAACAGCTATAATTTACAAGGGATGCGAATTTACGTATACATTTCAAGAAAATTTACTCAAAAACTTAAAATATGTTTTTTTTTATCCTAATCACTTAAAAAAGTTGATATTTTGTTACAAAAAAAGTAATAAAATAAATACATAGCTAGTACAGAGACATTTTATTGAAGCAAAATAATAACTGAGCTAAAAGACATCGTCAAGGTTTATCTGCAAATTAATCAATCATTCATTTTTGATTAAAATTGATCTGGACAATGATTTGAAAAACAGAATAAATTTAAAAATTGTGTTTCGGTGCAATAGATACACTCTAAAAAAAGTTTTACTTGTTGTTTTTAAAAGAAGATATTAGATTAAGAAAAACTAGTAATTATTAGTAATC
>NW_026928764.1:0-36500 GCF_032062105.1 Saccostrea cuccullata | reverse complement strand
AACATTATTCAGTTTTAAATTATTTTAATATTCTCAACAATCAAAATGATTTTAAATTACCAAACATATGGTGGATTCCTAAACATAAAATCCCTTACAAAGAAAGATATATAGTGGGTTCCGGCAAATGTTTCTTTCCTCCTCCTTAAAATATTTACAACTTTAAACTTTTAACGAGGCCAAATCTAGTTGGAAATTACGAAAACGGATTGATGAAAAAATTCAATTCTCGGTTATATATTTGTTTGTTTTATGCTAAGAAAAATCAGAATGAAATTATGTTACCTTGCTTTTATTGTAGTGAAATTGGGACACTTTCTGAATATGAACCTTCTTCTTGTTTTTATGCACAATCATAATTATTCTAAAACTACGTAATTAACAAACTTTAAGGAATTGACAAATTAAAAAAAATAGTGAAATGTTTTGCTTTTCACATATAACAGGTAATTTCCTTTCCTCTTTTAGAAAATGAAAAGAGAATGGGAGTAGCCTTTATTGCAGTAAAAAAGGGGCATATCAAAAATAGGACTGATTTTATATTAATATTTTTGTGGTCTAAATGGGTTTATATAACATAAACAAATGGTTGTAATGCTATAATATTCGTTTCTCAAAATTAAGTTATTCTTAAGTTTTGAAAGAATTTTCTCTCCATCCTTTATTTTATAACACACAACGTTGTTTTAAGTGGAAAAGTGGGAAGCAGATGTAAAAAGGAGACAAAATTACGAATTTTACCAATATTTTATAAAAATAGCCCTTTGATAAGGTGGATCCATAGATATATCGACTTCACAGAAAGGCATATCGACCGAGTACGAAATGCGAGGTCGATATGTTTTTCTGTGAAGTAGATATATCTATGGATTGACTGAATTAAAGGGATACATTTGTTATATTATTTTTTACATAGGTTGACAAAACACAATTAGAAAATAATGGGAACAAGGCACAAGATTCCTCTCTTTAACACTTACAGACTAGAGATCAAAATACTATAAGTAAAAGAAGCAGTGTTATGTAATTGTGTTTCCTTAATCGATTGAGTAATTTAGATGATTTACTTATTCAAAATACTACATTTATTTGATTATTTTTTTTATCAATTTTTGACAATATGTTCAAATACAGTATCCTAATTCAAGGCATTGTTATGTCTCATCATTTACAGAACATTAAAAACATTTATATACAAGATGAAGTATATTTTTTCAGAAACATTTAGTCATACACTGTATTGGATGAAATCAGTACTTTTTTTGTTTTACAGAAAATTATCTCCACTTTACTAAACATCAAATCGATATGCATTTCAGATTCTATAAATAGTCACTCAAGTCTTTATGCTGTTATCTACTTAATCATGTGATAAAGTTTGATACAATGAGAGAGCTTGGAATTAATGATAAAAAAAAATATCATGTAATATATAAATAAAAAAATATTTTAGGGGTTGCATTCAAATGATTCATAGAATTTTTTTTAAAAGCCAAGCTAATGCATTCAGAATATTTTTTATCATCAATAACAAGGATGAGTAAGGTCTTCAACATGTTTCAAGGAGTAAGACTAAAATTGTTTTCTTGTGCTTGTAGTGCTTTTTAACTCTTTAAAAAATAAAAGAATCTAGACTTAGAAACTGATATCTCAAGATAAATAATGTTTCAATTTTTTAAAATAGAAATGCCAGAATGAGCAAGCTTTTAACATGCACAATCAAATTCGTTAATCTTGCATACCTGGAAACATTTTAGCGCAATTTGACCTTATTTTAACAGTGCCGTTTTTGTGTATTCAATTGTGACGGCAATCAAGGGCATTGTGACGTGTCTGAAACGACACTGCATGAAAACTATGTTAAGTAGATTGGGCCTCGTTTGTTCTGTACAGCAATTTATTAGAGAAGTTATGTAAATCAGACGTGTATAATTAAACTTCAAGGAAAATTTTATTCAAACTCCACAGGCACGTAGCAACCGGGAAGTGGGGGGGGGGGGGGGGGGGGGGCCTGCCCCCTCCCACTATTTTCCCCAACATTACCTTTACTAATGTTTATTGAAAAGTTGGTTCCCCCCCACTTCTGACAACAGTAAAGTGATATCATGGAAATTTAGTATTGTAGGTAGCAAAATTGGAAGTGCAAGAAAGTAGGCGTCAGTCACTACCACCCCCCCCCCTCCCAAAAAAGGATTTTCGAGTTTGGGTAATTTCATTTTTTTTTTGGTTTGTCAACTTTTACAGGTTGGTAAAAAAACTTCTCTGGCTACCCTCCCCCTTTCCAAAACGATGCTACGTGCCTGTTCCAAGGAACTTTTAGATACCTTGAAATACCAAAATTTTATCAAAGCCAATAAATTCAAAACTTCAACAATTTGTACAACAATCTCCAACGATAAATTAAATTCGAGAAGTTTTTGACAGCAATGAAGCTGCATCTTCAATAAAAACTCGTAAATATACTTAGACTGTCAGTAATTATTTGTACAATCATTATGTTAAGGACATATGATATAAACAAAAAATAGAAGCCTGGATTGGTATATATTTTTTGGCTTAATTTCATTGCAAATGATGCAAATAACACATTTCTCGAATATATAGAAATTGTAAACCTTCCATGATGTTCCAAAGAGTGCCCTTATAAAACCATCCTTATTAATCTATACAAATATTTTCACTTCAAATCCGATTTTTGGGAAATTTTGAGTAAGAAATTAAAAAATACGCGGTAAAACTCATTGATTTTTCTCATTTAAACATGACTCAAGTTGTTATTTTCATATTTTTGACATAACTTTGTTTGTATCATCTGTCCTTAAAATATAATAAGTTCATAAAAGAATGAAATGTAAGGAGATCACAAACAGTATTCAAGCTGAAAATTCCATATAACGATCCAAAATAGGAGCAGAGCAAACACGGACCTCCAAAACATCCGAGGTGGGATCAGGTGCCATTGAGGAGTGAGCATCCCCTGCTGACCAGTCACATCCGCCGTGTTCTCCTTGTCCTGATCGGAAAATAACGGGAAAATCCGTCGTCAATTCAGTGTATAAATAATGGACTAACAATTATTTTGAAAAACGTCAGTCAGCATTTCAATCAATAATACGGTAGATCACTTAATATTCGCGACCCCTTATTTTTGTGAGATTGCCATCTACCCTTTATAAGTGAGACAAAATTTTCACAAAGTATGGTTTTTCTCTATATAATTTTAAGGAATCCTAGTATATGAAGGAATGAAATTTTTGCGAGTAAACTGTTTTGCATAATTACCCAAAAATAAAGTTCTCGTGAATAAAAAGTGATTTACAGTAAGTTATATTTACTTACAAGATCATTGTATCGACAATTGAACTTACGAAACGATGACTTTAAGCAAGGATGCTTATATTCTTATTCCATAATCTTGCATTTTGATAATTTACCTCTTTATAGAAATTGTTCATTCGTAGAAAACAGTAGAAAACAACGAGGCGCAATTGGTTCCCATAGGAATTCCAATAATTTACTAAAAAAAACCTGGTCTCCAGAAACCGCATAGATATTGTCGATCAGAAACTCAAGCATTTTTTTTTAAACAAAAAAATTTTGCAAATAACAAATGATAAGGTGAGTAGATTCACGAGTTTTATTTTTATTAAAAAAGCAGCTGTCAATGATATCAAAAAGCCTGAACGTTAATCTAAAGTCAATAAATGATTTGTTGAAGTTTCACGGCGTGAATTATCTGACCTTGATGGTTTGACTGCATTTAATTCCATATTGTAATGCATACAAGTTGTATATGGCGATCAAGATTTATCCACAACTGCCTTAAAGGGGACAATGGGAGCATCAAAGGTTGATGTTAAAGTAACGGACAAGTTATTTACTATTTATTTAAATGATCTGAAAACAATGGTAACACGATAACTTTTAGATAGAATACTAGTAAGCCCGTTGTTCTCACTCTCTTAATATTTGAAAGCTTCAAAAACTGCACCCTCCTGTTAATGCATATATGAGATATGACATGGGCACCGCCATATCATTTCACTCACAAAACGTCTCTGTAGACAAGCTTTATTACACTGATGAAATTAAATGTTAAATTGTCCTACGCGTTCTTCATATATTACATGTGTATAAATAATACATTTACATTTAATCATTCGTAGAAATGCTTAGAGATAGAAAGAAAATTTTGATTACCTTTTAATACGTGTATTTTATTTTATGTTCCGAGGTTCATTTTACATACAGAAAGTTTGTACGTAGATGTGCTTAATGTTTTATATTACTTTGTATTTTAATAAAAAAAAATATTTAAGAAACATGCTTACATGTGCATTATTTATTTATGATTGCTCAAATTAAGAAGAACTGATAATTTTACAAATTTCTATTAAAAGAAACAGATAGTAGCTGTCCATTGCACCAATCTTCATTTAGTGAGATAAGTAAATACTCAAACGTTGCTTATACTGTTTGAATTATTATCATTTTAAAAATAATAATTTAATCATATTTCATAATACATTATCTTATTTTAGTTCTTGTGTGTGATCATCATCACAGTCTGTTTTAATGCTTTCCATCCTTTCCAATGATACCATACTAGGTATTGACTTCCAGACACTGAAGACTGTCCGTACCGTCCGTTCAGATTCGCATAGACGCAGTTGTTGTACCACCAGGCCCCGTGATTTGCTTTAGCACAGTTAACAACACTATACCCGTCGTTGTCCTGATCTTTAGTAGTAAATCTATATCCGTTGTTATAAGTCATACTGTCACCTGTAGTAGAGTATTGATAACCTTAAATTATCCTGATATCAATTAAAGTAGAACCATTATCATAACTGTGTTCGTTATTTTCCTGTCTAATGAACAACTTCTAAATGACTTCATTTTGTAACGTACAAATGTATATTATATACAATATTTTTCTAATGTATCACACATTGTAGGACAGATCTTGTATCAAGCAATTCTGAAATATGGTTTCTTTAAGGTATTTATAGAAGGCAACTACAATATATAAGTTTCTTTTCGGTATATATATATATATATATATATATATATATATATATATATATATATATATATATATATATATATATATATATATATATATATATATATATATATATATATATATATATATATATATATATATCATGTACTGCTTTTTGTTTGCCGGAAGTGAAGGGGTTAATATAACTGAACAGTTTCACTCTTTTCCGATTTTTAGGTCGGTCTTTCCTTTCTCCACATTATAAGGGTAACTAATTCAGTCATTTAAGGAGAGATGATACTATTTCAATAAAAAATCAATATGGACAAAACACACTCAGTAAGGGTTTACAGGTGAAAAAAAAATTCTGAATACATTACATTATTACTGTTTAATTACATTAAGTGAAAAATAATCTTAAGAAAAATATACCAAGCCAGATGAATTTTATGAGGAAAATCAAAATGACAAATAATTAGCAATATCATATAGACTGATTTTTACCATTTTTCCTGATAAAATCCACCTGGTTTTGTTTACTTTTCTAAAGATTATATTACACTAAAAGCACCAGGTTAACATATTCTAAAATTCGTTTTCATCTGTAAACCTTTACTGAGTGTGTTTTGCCCATATTTGTAATTTTAATGAAACAGTACTAAAATTTTCCAAGTCTGTTTCATTTTCCATTTTTAGTAGAAAATATTCTAAGAGTTCTCCATTTCCTAAACTTGTGATATGATATTAAGTCTCCTCCAAAGAAAAAAAAAGTTTGTATCATCTGTCCTTAAAGGACCAAAAAATCATTTCCATTTGTTCCAAACAATAAAGCCTTATGTATTCCTGTAGGAGTTATAATTAAAGGGACAACCTATTTAATCATACTCTAATGTATACCACCTGTGTCAACATAGCCGCCATATTTTCAACAGGTCAGATTTCAAGCCGATGGATATAGATATTAAATATAATGTTCATTCTTATTACTGTGTAACTAGCTGCAGATCTGCAGATCTCTCTCAAAAAAATAGTTTGACAGACCGGAGAGTTACATTTTGTACAGTGTATTCAATTAAAAAAAACTGTGTATTTATTCCGCTCAAAAAGTTGTGCTTAGTTTTGGATTAATTCTTCCAAAGAACCACGAACGATAGTATTTTTCTCCCGCCTACCTCTAAGTCAATTCTCAAAAGTTAACATATTCGAACGATTTTCGAAATTTTTATAGATTTTTATATGAATTTTCATAAAACGTTACTTATTTGGGTACCAAAGAGAGATGACTCTATAATTTTGGTTAAACTTGTGTTTTTCACTATAGAAATCAACGGAAAACGGAAAATATTTTTAAAACATCCCCCCCCCCCCCCGTGGAAACAAAAATTCCTTCTTTCAGGTAATATGGACTGATGGACTGTCATTTAACAAATTTATGCCAAAGCTTTTTGTGTTTCACGGGGGGGGGACATTTGTTTATAGACAAAAAACGAAAAAAACTGCTGTTTTTTCACCAATTTTTAAGCTATTTACAACTAAATAATTGTATTTTATTTATTTTTTTATGTTTTATTTATTTGCGAAAGACATAAGAAAAGATATGAGATACATTTTATGATATTTAAGACTATTTCAAAATATGGTGATTCTAGAAAGTTCGATTTCACCAGAAAATATCGCCTACCCCCCTTTTTCCAACAGCTGGAATTAATGATAATTTACTATCTAGCACTGGAAATAAAATGATTAATCAATTACTATAGAACTGTTCTTTGTATTAAACAAAGATTTAATGGCCAAATTGCCATTAAAATTGAATTTAATGGGTGCAAAATGTAGGCGGGAATCAAGAGTTAGAGTTCGTAGTTCTTCTTACATAAAACGCGAAAAAGATACATTTTTAAAAATTCCTTAAATAACTCCCCTATGAAGTACTCTTGTAGTTGTCACAGTGCCTTGGACTGAATTATCTTGCAAACCAAAATTACAATATAAATAGACGATATTTTAATGATCTCAATTTCAGGACCAGTAGGGTTATTAACAACAAATATAAGGAATGTTTTGTTGTGAAAACAGTGAAAGAATATCTTAGGAACACACGGTTAGTAACATTTTGAGATGGCAGTTTAAAAATACGGAGAAATAAATCGAGAAACAGCACACTTCTTTGTGCTCAATAAATATACAGTTTTTTCAATGGGTGGCACTCTAGCTCTCTGGTCTGTGAATTTTTCTTTTTCGGAAAGCTACAGATCTGCAGCTACTGTGTAACAAGAAACAAATCAAAATATAATTTGCAGAGAAATGCGAGGTATTTTCCTTTTATGGTGTCGGGTACTTAAGGATAACCATAGTTCAGTTTTTACATATCAAATAAGTTACAAAATACAATGTCGTGTTGCTCACTTTTTTCGTTCCAATGATTTTCATTGGGGATTTTCCTAGATTAAAATTTTTGTACACGCCAAATACTTGGGGGTAAATTTCACATTTTACTGGAAGACGTCACCTCATTTCAGTACTTTCAATACTTTTATTTCGGTTTGATTCCGCCTTATACAATAAATATTTTATTTAATTAGGGTTATCTGTGTAGTTATTCAGATTTTGTTGTTGTTGTTGTTGTTTTAACCTATGTAAAAGTTTCATTAGTTTTTGTCACCGGGTTTCTAAAAAATTATGTTTGTCTACTGAATTTTGGGACAAACCTTCTATGAAACTGATGTTGTAGAAATTGTGGCTTCTTTAATTTCAAGTTCATTGACATATATCTAGTATACTTCTATACGTAAGAGCCTCGGTTAACTTCCCATCTCTTCTTATATACCTCGCCAACTTAAAAGTATCGTTAACTTCTAGCATGATGGAGTAATATATATATATATATATATCCAAAATTTAAATAATGTCTCAGTAATCGGATAACAATATTAAAAAAAAGTAAAAAGAAAACACAAAAATCCTCAGTTAAGCTTTAGCGCTTTCATTTTTCAATCTTCAGAAGCTTACAATAGTATCATAGTAACAGTGATTATGACGTCATGTTAAGCGGAACGTTAAATGTCTATTATGACGTCATAGATACAATATGACAAAAGTACGGGAAAATCACAAGTAATTTATAAAACACTATTAAGTTTTGGCTGAAAAATACTAATAAAATGTTTTTCTTTTTCCCGTCTCTGGATATCAGTGGCACAACTAAGTTTATAGAAAGGGAAAATTTTGAACTGTTTTTTACCACACGCCTCTAGGTGCGAACTTAATTGAATTTGTCTGTATTCGGGTGTACTAATGTGTTGCAACACTCTCCGTGCCCGTGTACGTGTACATAAGCAACACATTAGTACACCCGAATACAGACAAATTCAATTAAGTTCGCACCTAGAGGCATGTGGTAAAAAACAGTTCAAAATTTTCCCTTTCTATAAACTTAGTTGTGCCACTGATATCCAGAGACGGGAAAAAGAAAAACATTTTATTAGTATTTTTCAGCCAAAACTTAATAGTGTTTTATAAATTACTTGTGATTTTCCCGTACTTTTGTCATATTGTATCTATGACGTCATAATAGACATTTAACGTTCCGCTTAACATGACGTCATAATCACTGTTACTATGATACTATTGTAAGCTTCTGAAGATTGAAAAATGAAAGCGCTAAAGCTTAACTGAGGATTTTTGTGTTTTCTTTTTACTTTTTTTAATATATATATATATATATATATATATATATATATATATATATATATATATATGTATATATAATTTCAAAACAAAATGAAGAATCGGTACAGTTTTTGGTATATTTAAAAGTAAAAATCCAAAAATATCACAAAACATTTTAAATATATGTATATATATATATATATACATAGTATAGAAATTCATGCTCATCCATGTCTTTCTTGGAAATAAATATGGTATTAAAAAGCATCCGTTAATCACTTGTGACCTTAGATTTAATTAGGTATGTACAAAAATTTATAAATAGACCTACCTGCAGTTCCTGAGAACCCCGACACAGTGAGTTTGTATTTACTATATTCGTCCACGACATAGAATGTAGAGTACTCAGCATATGCTGTATCACCATCAAAACTTTGTAGCTCAACCCGGAGTTCCTGGTCTTTATTCTTTGTCAACTCATAGATTGCGTCATTTCCTTTAGAAATATTTTAAAAAGTATCTTAAATTTTAAATCCTTATTTAAATCCCAACACTGTATTTAGATAGGCTCCTTATAATGTAAATACTTATCAATTAAGTAGTTTGTAGAGGGATCCCCATATTCTTGTTTATTTTAGATAGACACCTTATTATATTAATGTTACATAAACTAAACTTACCAATGCAGTAATTTGTATTGGGGTTCCCAAATCCTAATTTATATTTTGACACTTCATTTAGATGGACACCTTATTCATATGTTACATAAGCTTAACTTACCAATCCAGTAGTTTTTAGAGGGATCCCCAAATCCCTGTTTATATTCTGACCACGTCCTGTAGAAGTCTGTAGAATTGTCCTGTCTTCTTTGAATTACCTTTAACAGATTAAATGATTTTTAATTCGTTTTAAATGTTAAATAACGTTAGTTATTTAAGACGTGCTGACTTTATTTGAAAAACACATATAGGTTCTATATTTCGTAGAGGAAAACATCTTAAAACAATAAATATTTTCTTAAGACACGGAGAAAATTCTTCCCTCACTTTATAACAAGCTTAAGTTTTACTCACCGTCCACCCCCCTCCATCTGTACTCATGTCACAGTAAACAGACTTTACTTCAGAGCCTACGAATATTCTGTATACACCATCTTTTTCCTCATAAGACGGGTATTTCCGTAAAATTTCCCAACAACTACCACAATTTTTTAAAAGCTCTGCAAATTAAATAAAATGTGTTAGGATTCTTAAAAAGATTTATTTTTTATTTTAATGATTTAAACTCCATTAGTAATCGATCACTCATTAATTGATTTGTTAATTGATTGTTTGTTGTGTAATATCTCCTGCTCGCTGACAAAATCTGCAATGAGTTCAAAATTTTGGAGTCCGATGGACACGCCAAAGTCCGATGGTCTGCGCTAAACCTCGATGCACAAAAAACAATTAAAGTTTATGACGTCATAGTACTACAGCGCCCTAAACTCTTAAATGTTGTTTAATTCTTAAAAATTTGATTTATCTGCCATATGTATGTGTATATGTTTTTGCGTGTTAATTTCTGTTAATGTTTTCTTGTGATATTTCAGCTGTGATAGTTGGTTTAAGAGCTCTACAGAGCTCATGTTTCTTGTTATACAGTGTATGAAATGCCGACTTTAAATAAAGATTACTTACTTACTTTGCCAAACCTCAATGCCGCGTCATACCAAGGTCTTAAAAATAAGTACAAGTTGCTGTCCTTTAAAAAAGGACTGCAATACGTGGACCATATGCATGTTTTTCTAACTGAAATTCAATTAAGAAAATTTCTAGGTATAGGGAATATTCATGTAGGTTTGTTCATTTTTCCTACAATGATCTGCTTCTTATGACTGATTGTAGTCTCAAGCAAATTTGTTAAATTTTTATCTCCGATAAGTCTTTAGTTTGTCAGTTTAACAGGTCGGAGAGAATACTCGAAATCGGGTATTATCCGTGAAATCGCGTATAATACTCGATATTAGCGTATCGTTGAATCCGCGAAATCGGGTATTCCGTGCATCTTTCTATAAAAACTAAAGAATAAAGCAACGGCGCATTATGCCAGTAACTGTTACTTCTACATCAGTATCTTGTAGATTTATTTTTATGAAACCTAATTCATACGGTTGTCAAATAAGTTTAAAATCACACGACAAACACTGCTGGGGTAACAATGAGGACACAATGGCGTTATTATTTTTCAATATTATTTCTAAAAACAAATAACTACACTACGTTTGTCTTTAGTTCCCATTAAAGTATTCCATATACTTAATTTTCTTATTTGTGCACTATTCACAAAACGTGAAATTTTAAAGAAATTAAACGACTAACGCCGTGTTATGTATTTTTACTGAAAAAATGTATGGCGTCCCTTTCAAGTGAAATATAAATTATTCCTAACAGTTAGAGAGTACAGTATAAGCGAGTCATAATTGTATATCTCTGCCATAATAGAATACCAACGTTATTATAAAGAAGAAAATAAAATAAGAATAAATAAATACGGGAAAACAGTTTGAAAATAGCTAATTGAAGGTGAGTATCTTTTTTTATATCAATTTAGCGTGAAATTTTTATTCAAAGACACCGTAAATTTTTTGGTTGCATTTTAATCGATACAAGATATGCAAATTTGCCTTTATTTTATGCATTTGTGTGAAAATTGAGAGCGAGAAGTCATATGAACAGGATTTTCTTTTTTGTTTTTTTTTTGGTAGGGGGGGGGGATTAAAATAAAAGTCAAATGTGTACATCTTTTCATGAGCTTATAATACATTGAATTTCTCAATATAGATCGAGTTACAGTCATATTGAAAAATGAATTACATAGTCAAAATTTCACATTTCTTACAGTTTTTACGTTTATGAACATGTCAATGAACAAACTGAGATAATGGAGTGTTCAATTGCCTTGGAAACTCTTGTCTTATTTTTTGGGAATATAATTCCTCATCGGACATTAAAATTTCTTAAAAATTGTAGCCACTTCCTTTCTTTATTATACTATTTGATAACAGGGTAAATTTTACCTCTTTACCTTCTATATTTTTTTTATCTATTAGATATTCTATATCGCTATCTTATACCTCATTATAATATGCTAATACAACAAATAATCTGATTGGTTCTAGACAATTAATCACAGTTTTCTTTTAGTTATTTCATATATGATACGTATTAATGAAAGTGTGTGTTTAAAAAATAAACATGAATTCTAGTTACTTGTAGTCTCATATTGTGTTAGAAAATAACAGGTTGCTTTTTGTTTACCTACAATGTTTATGATTTTTATTTGATGAATAAATCTTCCCTACATTTAAAAATATATGACCGAGTTTAACCGACCGTGACATTCAAAGATAGGTCTCTTGGACACATGTAGAACACAGTCGAGGTTGTTTTGTCAGAGGTGGTCAAGAAGCCTTTAGCCCCCCCCCCCCCCCTTTGAAGTCGCCAAGAAATGGTAAAATATTGATTACTTAGCGAAATTAAACGATCAACAGTTATGTTCTCTCATAATTCGTGAAACTATCACTGTCTCTGCTAAAATGTTGAAGACATATTCTGCAAATGTGTATGAATGATAAATAAAAAGAGAAAAGATTTTCAAAAAAAGAGAAAGAGGGTTCTTTTAGCCGAAATTTTGGACATTTTTATCATTACATTATTTATACATTCTTAAATAAATTTGATCTAAGCACAAGATGAATGTGAAAATTATTAATGACGCATAATTAGATACGATAGACAGTCCCTTGTTTATGCATGGCAAATATCTTGTGTGTGAAATGTGTTTCCGTATAATTTGATTTATTTAGAAATTGCGCATGTTTGTCGTGTTGATGTGGAATTATTATAAATTTCCGAATTCTGATACTTTACAATTCTTTTGTGTTGGGAATGATTATTACGAAGATGCATATGCTTTCAACATAAGGAAAAATATAAAGCAAATCGAACGCCTTTTTGTGTGCAGATCATGAAATGTACTGAGCTCCACGGGTATTTGTTGTACCGAGCGCATTAATCTTGACGCCCAAATTCTTACTTGGCTAGTGATACCTTTAGAAAACATGTGTATCTAGATGAAAGTTAACTCGGCAACATGCGCCATCCCATTGTTTAAGTTTTATTATGTGATTACACCTCCTATACCCGATTTCGCGGATTCAACGATACCCTAACATCGAGTATTATACGCGATTTCACGGATAATACCCGATTTCGAGTATTCTCTCCGACCTGTTTAAGGACAGGTGATACAAACAAAAAATGGATGTCTGGATTGGTGTATATTTTTGATCTAATTTCATTGCAAATGATGCAAATAATAAATTTCTAGAATATAAAAATATTGTAAACCTTCTGTGACGTTCAAAATTCTATCCTTCTGAAACAATTCTTATCATTCTATACAAATATTTTTCACTACAAATTCTATTTTCTGCAACTTTAAATTAAAACAATTAAAACTACGAGGTGAAACTTATTGAATTTATTCATTAAAACACGACCCAAGTCGTTATTTTTAAAATTTCTGACAAAAGTTTGTTTGTAACATCTGTCCTTAAAAACTCGGGCTATTTTGATAAATGTAACCCATAATAGCTGGTACTTGACACCTGTTCTGGATTTATACGGAAAAAATCTATAATGAAAAAGTAGATCTGATGGTACATGTGAAGCACAGCTCTGTATTACACAAATTTTTTTTCGGAACCCCCCTCCCTCACATCAAAAACCGTTGCTACAGACCTCTATCAAACTGTATTTTGATTGCTGAAGTATCAAATTATTTTGCAAGCCTTTTTTGGAAAATGCAAGTAATAGGCAAAATCAATAAAATTGTCTTCGAAGACGAATTCAGAAATGATGCCTTTTGAATGCAGGAGAGACAACGGCGTCAAGGATTGACGTCGGATTATTGTGACGTCATAAACGTTGATTTTTCTCCGCACCATCGGACTTTGGCGTGTCAGACCATCGCACTTTAGCGTCAGCACGTCTAATAGGAAACGAGCCATCTGGACTTTGGCGTGACCATTGGACTTTAGCGTCCGTAATGACAACAAACCATCGGGGTTTGGCGCAGACCATCGGGTTTTGGCGAGACCATAAGATATACTAGTACGTGATTCAGTACTTTTAATTTGGACATTTCTTGGAGGATATGATTTCGTGTGTGACTTCATACCTCGAAAACAACAAGAAGTAAATATAATGTAATGGAAAATTTTTGATTTCACAGTATATGATCTTCTTATTTTACTTTAAATATTAAAGCAAAAACGGAACTTAAATGATAAAGAATTTGAATGCGTGAAGGTTAAGACATCCGAATTTTCTGTGAATCTGTATCGAGTTTAACGAGGCCCGATCTACTTGATCTGCGCATACGTT
Organism: Saccostrea cuccullata; assembly: GCF_032062105.1. Taxonomy (NCBI): domain Eukaryota; kingdom Metazoa; phylum Mollusca; class Bivalvia; order Ostreida; family Ostreidae; genus Saccostrea; species Saccostrea cuccullata. The sequence goes on along the minus strand of NW_026928764.1, from coordinate 22,397 downwards.
TTAACGCAGCGTCAACTCAGGCACGTCACAATACCCTTGACTGCCGTCACAATTGAACACAATAACGTCACAATTAAAATGACGTCAAATTGCGCTAAAATCTTTCGCTGATCTTGCTTACCCGGTAGCTCTATAGACTATGCATTGAAAGCTTGAATTTCTGTTTTTTTTTTAATATTTAAATCAATAAACAACTTTGGAACCTAATTATAATTTTGAGGGATCAATTTTTTGGTACAGATTCATTAATTTTATCCTGTTTTATTTCAATTTGTGAGTTTAAAAAACAAACACTGCAACTAAAAGTAAACGATTTTAGTCTTTCTCTTTGAACATGTTGAAGTGTTTATACACACTCTTTTTACTGCGGACTTAAATATGCATGGATTATCTTCAGTTTTAAAAAATAAAACTAGTCTATAAAACCTTGAAATTGAACCCCCGAAATATTTTATTTTTCTATAAATTAAATTACATGATATTAGTAAAAATCGCAATTTTGTCGCCTTTACCCCCCTCCTCTCTCTACCCCCTTTTTTCACGTAAAACAACGTCGCGTCTTAAAATTATTTCATAATGTAAGAATTATTTATTTTTTAGAAACTAATACAGTATTGCAATCGTTTGCTTGTGTTATGTAAACCCATTGCGACCTATAAAATACGTAGTTGGATAAAATAAATCCAAATTTTGTGTTTTGAAATACTTTCGACTTTTAACTGCAATAAAGGCTACCTCCAATTCTCTTTTCATGTTTTATAAGAAGAATGAATTATTGCATGATATATGTAAAAAACAAAGAATTTCATCATGTATTTTTTTTTAATTTGTAAATTTCTTTGTTAATTGAAGAGTTTTAGTATGTAATTGTGTATAAAAACACGAAAAATGGTCCATATCTTGACAGTGCCCCCATTTCACTACAATAAAGGCAAGGTAACAAAATTTCATTCTAATTTTTCAAAGCATAAACATACAAGTATATTTCCAAGAATTTAAATTTTTTATCATTCCGTTTTCATAATTTTCAACTAGATCGGGCCTCGTTAAGGAAAGATTTTATTATTTCTAAAATGAGTATAATGTAAGGGTTGGCTTCAGTTATAAAAAATAGAATATTACACGATATAATGAAAATATTGGGGAGGGGATGGATTGGTGGGTCTTTATTTGAAATCTTATGTTTTCGTCAAAGAGGATGATTCTTCAAAGTTTAAATTTATTAACTTCCAAAAACTAGCTCCAACTTAATACTAAGAATAGATAAAATTTACAATCATTTTGTACCTTCTGACAAGGACTGGTTCAATTCATTCAGAACCCGCCGATCGTTGTTGAGCGTTTCATTTACAGACACTGCAAAACTCGAGAACTTGTCCTCCATCTTTTTAATCTGTCTGGCGAGTAATTCTACGCCACTGATCTGTAATGTTGCGTTCATTTCATTCATTTGGTCTTGGAGAACCTCAATTCCTTCAGTCAGTCCTCGATTATTGTTTTCCAGAATCAAAGTTTTATTTCGAATGCCATTATCAAGATCTTTCATTTTTTGGAGGTTATTTTCTACATCAGTCACATGGGATATATTCAGTGTATTTATTCTCTCCAATGTGCTCTGGTCCGATGACTTCAACGTCTCTATATCATTTCGAACACTTCTTTCCATTTGCTTTATGTTATTGTCTAATAAATCAAACTGTTTTTCAAAATCCGAATTTTTCAAGGCTTGCTTAAGATTTTCATCGTGGAGAACCGAAGTCTTACTTTTTATTTTCTGATCTAGATTTTGAATTTCGTCCTTTGTAAAGTTTTTTATATCATTCACTTTCCCATACACCGCCTTTAATTCCTCTTTAAGTTTGTTGTTTTCTTCCTCCATATTTTGACTTTTAGTCTCCAAATCCTTCAAATCCTTTGTCACCTCACTGAGCTTTGCCTTTGTATCCAGTCTATTGTTTTTGCTGTCTATGGCATCCATCACTAAATTCTGTATTTTTTGCACCATAGAGAAGCGGACCAGACTTTCCTGATTCAGAATATCACGTAGGACGTTGGACTCTCTACCTGACACGATACTGGGCAACATATTAGATTTGTCAGATGCTTTTTCAGGTAATGGTGTCTGGCAAAAGGATCCGTACACGGAAATCGATAACATTAAGCAAAGTATTTTTAGTGATCCCATTTTCACGGAAGTTTCTGATGGGTAAGAAACCGTTTATATAGTGCAAGACTAGGCGTTGATTATCTAAGCAATGCGTGTAGAACTCAGAAAATTAAGTGTTTATCACTGAAAAGTTGAGAACTTTAATATTAATTTGTTATAAACAAATTGAAATAATAAATTATCAAAGGTATATCACACAGACAAGAGTGTTGGCTTGTTTGTTTATTGTTCGGGCGGAGACATTTTAAAATACTTTTTAGATATACTTTCAATCTTTTATTGAAAACTTTGCTATTTATATTCCATATCTAATCACTATTTCCTATGTTTCTCCTGAGTCGTTAATGCAGAAGCTTTCGTATGTATCATGAAATGTTAAGTGGTAATTGAAGTATCCCTTGGAAGATGTAACATCGGTAATTGAAAAAGTTTTAGGAAATAATGTCTAATTTTATACGTCGTGAATTTTCTGTCTCTCTATCTCTCTCTCTCTCTCTCTCTCTCAGTAAAACCTATATAGGTGCAAATAACACTATAGTAACCTAAATATATACGCGATTTTTAAGTAAGTTTCGTTTCTCGTTTTAATATAAAACAGATTATCTTTCCAATTAAGTTTTACATTAAAATAAATATACAAAAGATAGTGGCCAAGGACTAAAGTACTGAAAGAAGCTTGTAGCGACAGTTTCAAAAGTGGAAGGAGGGCAAACCCCCCCCCCCCCCAAAAAAAAACCTGACAGCCAAAGAAAAAACCTAAACTACGAAAAAGAGTGTATTTACAGTCCAAGTCAAAAACCTAATTAATTGTTATGGATTTTGCCAGAGTTACACCTTACAAGGACAAAAAGTGTGGGAGAGGGGAGAGAACCTGAATATAAAGGAAAAATTATTATAGCAAAAGTACTATATGCAGAAATAGTGTAGGGGCGGAGCATCTTGCACTATTGAGTTTTACGGATCTGTGGAAAATTACTAATTAAAATGAAGTTATATATTATGAAGATATGGAGAAGATACTTTTTTAAAAACATTTTTTTCATTCATATAAATACGAGTTTTATATCATAAGATTCAATTTTAACTAAATAAGAATAATGGTATTCAATCTGATATATATTATGATCATAATACACTTTTGACACGTTGCATTAAATTGATATCGATATAATAATTTTCACAATGCATGTAGATATATGCATATACAGAACTTACATTAGCACAATCATTCTCAAATAAGGTTTGCAAAAGCTTAATTAGGTTTTTTTTTTATCTTTCCAACCGTATAACAAACAAGAAGTCCATATTTTTATAAATTTCTAAAATATTTTCCAGTCGGGATCAGATTTATTTAGATCGTGAGAGGTACAAATTACAACAAAACCATCTTCTTCCTAAATCTAGCGATTCCTTTCCAATTTCCATTAAGAATATAATCAGATACTATTTGTTCTATGCAGACCCTTTCTTGAAGATTTTATCTAGATTAAAAGACATTAACAAGTCACGATTTTCATACTCATAGATATTTTTTAATTAGCAAAATATCTTGGTATCTGGTTCTCATATAAAGATTTATGTTGTATTTCACCACATTATCACATATGTGTGCTGTAACAATATTGTGGCTTGGAAACCACTGTTCTGTAATTATTTATTGAACTGCAAGGTTTTAACATAAACAAACAGTTCTGCTATGTTGCCTTTGTCTGCAAGTAAGGTTCCAATATAAAACACTTTTAAACTCTTTATTGATCACTTTCATTTCAAATGTAATATAAAGTGTTTATCTGTTCCAAAAACTTAAAAAGGATATTTCCAGTCAAAATTTCTCTGAAAAGGGTACGGTAGGTTGTGAATTAATATAAAACAAGTACCTTTGGTTTTTTAATGGAAGACCCATCTGCACATCTTACTCCCGATAGTTACTCATTGAAATAGTGAAAAATAGTCTTATTAGCAAAATATTTTAATTACTGAACAAGTTGTCAAATTCACAGTTTCTGTTCTATAATTTTTTTTAGTTAAAGTGAAAATTAAGGTAAAAGGTGCATTAATTTAGTTAATTTAGTTGTTCGGATAGTTACTGAATATTTCTCCTGATTGAAAATATATTAAATGTATATATATTTTTTTGTGGATTTCATTACAGCATTATCCATTAAAACAAAAAAAAAATATCAGGGACCAAGCATTATTTTTAAAATGTATATGTGAGAAGGGATGGGAATGAAGTAATGAAGTTACCAAGTTACCAAAATATTCATCAAACTTTGACAGTACAAAAAGAGAAATACTGAAAGTACCGGACACTATGACTGAAAAAAAACCCAGGAGGTTCGCAACCCATACGAGGGTTGTCCCGTAAAATCATGGACAAGTTGTCTAGTGTCAAAAATAAACATCACTGCGGTCTGAAATTTTCACTAATATTTAGTACATATTTTAGAAATATACATAGCAAATTGCAGATAAAGATATGCATAAATAAACAAATTATGAGATTTTATGCTATGTATTGTTTCACCTTACGCAGCATGGATTATAACGTCAAAGTGTCTAAAACAGCGTCACGTTTTATCTTTGCTGAAAATGAAGTTGGATGAGTCCGACTTAAATTTAGGAATTTCATTGATACACATTCTTTAGTCTCCATAAACAATCGAAGAACCAATTGGCACCCTCATGCGATCTTCTGAAGATTTATTAGTAAGTTATTCTCACTTTCATTCAACTAATAGAAAATCTCATATTGGCGGTCTACTGTGACAGCGTCTTTTGCTATTACATTAGGAGTTTGTCCGTATGTTTTGTACTCCCCAGGTACTCGATCAAACTTAGCTAAGAAAACTCCTATTTCATTTGTATACTTAAGATATGGTGATATTTTTATAATCTTTTTTCTTCTATGGTCATTTCAAGTCTCTTAAGGTGTCATTACAACATCGAAAAAAAACTGAACTGTTCTCCGGTGCGCCGTAACGTTATAAAACGTCGCCATTTTTCGTGTGTTGTGTTTACCACTTTCCCATTTCGAATGCTCGAATAACTGCCAAAAATTAAGCAAATGCCTTAAAATTTTTACAAAGACTACAAAATTGATTGTGGAATTGAATTAGGATAATTTTAATCCAAATCTTATTTATTTAAAACTTTTATTTTGAATTCAAACTTGTGTATTCTTTAATAAAACCTTGTTTTTTTGACCGTGCGCCGTAGGACAATACCTCGTGCACATTCAAGCATAATAAAATCTTTATATTTGCCTATATTTTATCAAAAAAATTATCATGCACTTAAATATGATAAATAAACATTTACTGAAATTTTCAGCGTAGTGCGCCCATTACTTTTTGAGAAAAACGCTTTGTCCACGATTTTATGGGACAACCCTCGTAAGTGCTGATTTAGTCCGGACTTAGCCTACGCTCGTAAACTTTTTTGAGATATCGGCCCCAGGAGTCTTAATTTGTGTCTGTCATCATCATGACATTGTGTAGCGCTTTTTCATTTTCTTACTGTAAAATTAAACAATGTCGGGTATTTCCAACCAGTCAACAGACTGTTTTCACTCATAATGTTTAATGCATGACAGTCCATCAGGTTCCGTGGCATCTTATATAACAGTCAATATCATTTCATGTAACAGTCAACATCATTTTATATAATAGTCAACATCACTTTATTACCTGCCCTCCTCCTGAGCCAAATACTGTAAACCAAATTTTATTCGCGATGACTTTATTTCGCGATTCACCTAGGGAAAACTGGTTCGCGACGATTAATTTTCGCGATCAAGAGGTTTTGGATCTGTTATTTATAGACACAGAGGTTTTAAGGACCGGTTCGCAGCGAGAAATATTCGCGATGACGAGGCTCTCGCGAACCTCGCGAAAATTTCTCGCACGCGAATAAAAGTTGGTTTACAGTACTCTTTCATTGTAATAGGACAAACTACTACCTAAAATCAAGTATTGATAACAAAAAAATATCATCCACAATCATCAACAATGTAAGAAAGGTATGGAGATAAAGAGCAGTATTCAATCTCAATGTCCATAAACAATATAAATAGGAGCAGAGCAAACACGGACCTCCGTAACATCAGAGGTGGGATCAGGTGCCATGGAGGACTGAGCATTCCCGGCTGACCAATAACACCCGCCGTGTGATCCTTGTCATGATCGTGAAATAAAGGGAAAATGCGCCGTCAATTCAGTATATAAATAAAAGACTAACAATAAGTATGAAAAACGTCAGTCAGCATTTGTCTCAATGATAAATAGTATTTGATGACAGGGGTAGTGTAGCGACCATAAAATCTAAAAAATGTTGACGTTAAGTATAATGAATATAGGATGCTATAATTTCTTGAATTAGCATATTTAAAAGTATGTTTCCAAGGTAACAGAGAAACAAGCCGAAAAAAAGTCTTTTAAAAGCATCACTTAGAGAGAAAATGAACAAGTGTTTTGGTTATATTTTGACCTTGACGTTAAACGAGACTGGTGATATTCTTGTTTCATCAACTTGCTTGTTAAAAATCATAACCTCGTTTTAAAATTTGTTCATACGTAGAGCATGCTCTTGCGTATCGAATCAACTGAGATATATAGACTCCGTATGCAGGTGATGAAGGTACATGTATATTGCTGCATAAGCAAAGGAAATTGACAACAGAAATGTTAAGTCATCAAGTTAATCATATAGCTTAGTTGTTTGATTACCATTAACGTCTTTTTCAAGTAAAATATCCAAGTATGAAACAGATGTGTCCGACTCTGTGGTATCTTTTTTCCCAGGCTCACCAGGATATATCGCATCGACGTAGAAATGGAATTGACCATTGTTAATTGACAATACGTCGTCGAAATTTTTAAATGTCGAGTTGAAGGCCACAGCAAGTTGTTTTTTTTTTCACGCATAAGACTTTGTACAAATTCTGCTTCATTTGAATATAAAATAGGTCCGCTATTAACGGAGTGCAATTGGTATCCATTGGAATTCCAATAGAATACCTGGTCTCCAAAAACGACATAGATATTGTGAATCAAAAACTCAAGCATCTCTTTGATGTCAACTTCAGAGTACTTGTGTATGCAATCAGAATGTGTTTAAACAAAATAATTTTGCAAATGACCAATGACCAGGTAACTAAATTTACGAGTTACATTTTTATTAAAAAAACAGCTGTCAATGATATCAAAAAGCTTGTACTTTAATTTATCATAGGGAATGGCTGTATATAAAGTTGAAAAGTCATAAGTTTTTAAGTTGTTGCTTTTAGAAAATTCTTGTGATTGCTAATTGTCCAAAAGTTCTTTGGAATTTATGAGTATCCACATCTGATTCACACCACTTCTTGAAAATATTGTTGCACAGTACTTTTGAAAATTTTTATTCACTACTGTCGATATCTTAGTGAGGAATAACGAAAGAGGTTTGGTTAAACATTTTTTTTGGAACCCACAATGTATCTTTGTAAGGATTTTTATGATGTTTCGGAGTCCAATATATATAGGGTAATTCACATTCATTTTGGCTCCTTGGAATATTAAAAATATTTTAAATTGACATATAATTTTGAAATATTTCTTCTTTAGAAAGGGAAGTATGAGTAAAAGTAGGTTTACCACTTGTAGAATTAAATCTTCTAAAAGTTCTTTTAAAATACAATTTATATAATGAGCCTTACAAACGAAGACAATGTTATTACCTGCTTTGTCGGCAAGGACCGGTACGTACTGATAATGTAATCTATCTAATTATTTTTTCACTTCAGGGTTATTGAATACAGAAGGGTAGATGTTTTTATTGCCCCTCAATCTTTTAATACTCGACTTTAACATGGATCTGATACATTTAATCCATTCTGACAAGGTGTCAATGTCCTCTTGTTCATATCTCGCCCATCGTCTGGTGTAATTTTCAACAGAATCCTTAATATTTATGAAATTCCGACGCCAATTGAAGGATCGGGAATACCCATATTTAGGACCTTTTAAAAAAAGTGATCTAAGGTCGTCATTATTAACTATATTTACGTCACCTGTAATAACGTGTCCAGTAGGACAATATAGTTTAAGGGCGAATAAGAACATAGAGTAAATAAAACTTTAATATCAATTCTTTTTTTATTCGTTGTTTTCAGTGATTCTTTAAACAAACCAGTACAAAAAAAACGACTCTGCAACCTCCCGTTGAAATCTTAGATGTGACAGGGACTCCGCTATGTACCATTTGACTCAAAAAACTTGTCCTTTGACATTCGTTATAAATCATACAAGTTCTACATGCCTTGCGTATATGTATAAATTACATACATTTACATTTTATCATTTCGTAGAAATGTGTAGAGATACTGAAAATTTTGATTACTTTGTAATATATGCATTTAACTGTATGTTCTTGGGGTACATCCTACGTAAATGAAGCTTGTACGTAGATATGCCTAATGGTATATTGTACTTTGTCTTTTTAGAAACATTTTATTTAAGATACCTGCTTATATGTTCAATATTTATTAATAATTGCTCAAAACGAAGAACTGATAATTTTACAGAATTTCATTAAAAAAAACAGATTATAGCTGTCCATACCACCAATCTACATCATTTAGTGAGATAAGTAAATATTCAAACGTTGCTTATACTGTTTGAATTATAATCATGAAAATTTAATTATATTTCATAATACATTATCTAATTCTAGTCCCTGCGTCTGATCATAATAACAGTCTTTTTTTAATGATTCAGTATGTTTCCAGTTATACCATATCGTGTATTCCCAACCAGACAGAGCTGACTGCGCGTACTGACCGTTAAGATTTGCATAGGCACAGTTTCTGTACCACCAGGCTCCGTGATATGTTGTAGAACAGTCACCAACACTCCCGTCGTTGTCCTGGTCTTTAGTAATAAATCTATATCCGTTGTTATAAGTCAGACCGTCACCTGTAGTAGAGTATTGATAACCTAAAATTAAACTGATGTCAATTAAAGTAGAACAATTATCAAAACTGTATTCGTTATTTTCCTGTCTATTGAACAACTTCTAAATGACTTTAATTTGTAACGTACAAATGTGTATTATATGCATCATACGTTTTAGGACAGATTAAAGAAGGCAACTTCTATTATAAAGTTTAAATGTTAGTTGATTAGTGGGATGTTACTACATAAATAAAAAAAGTTTAGTATCAAAAAGCTTAAACTGTCTCTTTTTTTCTACATTGTACAATTCAGACATACTGTAAACCAACTTTTATTCGCGACGACTTTATTTCGCGATTTACCGCGGATAAACTAGTTCGCGACGATTAATTTTCGCGATCAAGCCTATTTTGGATCTGTTGTTAATTGGCACATAATTTTAACGGACAGTTTCCCGGCGAGAAATATTCGTGATGACGATGCTGTCGCGAACCTCGCGAAAATTTCTCGCACGCGAATAAAAGTTGGTTTACAGTATGTTTGACCATTAATTTATCAGTTATAATTGGTTTAACCTGTGTAAAAGATTCATTGGTTTGTGACACCGGGTTTCTAAAAAAAAAAACTACGCTTGTCCATGGAATTTTTGGGACAACCCTCGAATGAAAATGATGTTGTAGAAATTGTGATTGTGCTTTCTTTAATTTAATTTTCACTGACATACATCGAGTATAAAAAATCATGCTGATCTCTGTCTTGCTTGTAAAGAAATTTGGTATAAAAAAGCATCTGTTAATCACCTGTGGCAGTTAATTTTATTAGGTATATATGTACGAAAATTTACAAAGAGACTTGCCTGTGTAAAGACGAATAATGATCCCCATCGAATAATGACCGGGGGTCATTTTTCGACAGCGAAAAATGACCCCCGGTCATTATTCGACGTAGAAAAATGACCCTTTTGCCCGTAGAAAAAGTGTCCCTTCCTAAAAATTTGCAGAACCCACGTGAAGAAAAATGACCCCCGTAGAAAAATGACCCCCTGTAGATTAAAGCTAAAATTTTTAGGGGGCAAAAAAAAATGGATAAAAAAGCATATTGGCCAAAATGCTCACCTGAGCTTATTGGGAATGAACTGATGATATGTTGATTTCATAACAATATACAATTATAGCTATATTTTAAGGTAAATGCAATGATTCAGAATCTACAGGAGTATAAAAGATTTATCAAGCCTTAAGGGTTAGGTAAACATTGTTTTTTGATGGTGGAAATCATCGAACTGACAGAAAAAAATCAGCAGGATTATATATTTCATGTATTATATCCTCCGCTTGAAGAGCGGGAGGGTATATAGTGATTTGGATGTCCGTCCATCTGTTACGCTTTGAGGTATCCATCTCTTATCCGCAAATCCTCATATATACAAAAAGATGTGTTTGTGAAACAGCTATGCCCCTGTATGGCAACATAGCGAAGATTAAACTTTTCTTACATGCAATTTAAATATATTGTTACCCAAAGTAGGGTCTTCTCACAAGAAATACAACTGCAAAATAGGAAAGCCCTAGCACCACTTGTTCAAAAGTAATGGCTAAGGATAAGTTTTTGAAAGGTAGGTTAAACTCAAAGGTCAAAATTGATGATTTCTTAAGAAAATGTTTAATGTAACAAGGATTACATATGTGAAGTATAAATACCCTAGCCTTTACCGCTCAAAAGTTATGGCCAAGGTAAAAAAAAAATCATAAGTACGGAAAACTCCAAGGTCAAGGTCAAAAGATCAAGGTTTCTAGTATCCAATGAAAGGTAATGCCAAACAACTACATATTTGAAGTATGAAAGTACTAGTATCTACCGTTTAAAAATTATGGCCAAAGTAAAAATTTGGCATTTTTGTGTAAAATTGGACAAACTCCAAGGTAAATGTCAAAAGGTCAAATTTGGTGGTACCCAAAGTAAGGTCTTGTCACAAGGAATATACATATTAAATATGAAAGTCATAGCTCGAATAAATGAAAAGTTATGATAAAGGTTAAGGTTTTTGCGGACAAACAAACCGCCAGATAGACAGACGAACATACAGACGAACATGATAAAACTATATACCCCCCGAATCTTCGATAACGGGGACATAAAAAGAAATGGTCTTCAATTAACTTTTCATATTAATATACATTATAAAGAAGATTACAACAATGAAAATGTTTGTTCTGATTTTCATATTAAATTCTCTGAAAAATATATTCAAAACTGAGTAAAAGGGTGGAGTAAAACAAGAATTAAGGTAGAACCTATGTCGGAAAAGTCTTTGTCACAAGATTTTCAAACTTTTCAAAATGATAAATTAGTACTTGCTTATCAATCAGTTAAGATATCATGATATGTTTCCTTGTTTTTTAATCTAGAACAGGCTGTGAAACTTGGTATGGTATTTACATACTGCGACTTCACATTTTCAAATATTTTGGGGGGTACTTGTCATAAAGGGAATATGAAAAATCACAAAAATACTTCTTCAAACATCGTCGTTTATAAACTCTTTTAAGTGAATAATATTAAACAAAATTTTATCAAGAATAATTTCTTTTTTATTCAATTAACATAAAAGGTAAGTCCACCATTAACAAAAATAGTCAAATGAACTCTATTATTTTTAGTCAATTATTCACCCTATATTTGTAAATATTTTTTTAACGTCTTTGTCACAATGTTTTCAATCTTCAATATGATGAAGAACATAGCCAAATGATAAAAAAAAAATGATTAAAATATATATACCTTTCCCCTCTAACTAATGAAAGATAGACTATTTACCTTTTCTCATATTCTTGACCTTTTTGCACTTACACGGGATTTAATAATTAAATGACTGTTTGGGGTTACTTTCAGATTAAATATTTATCAGAAATTGTACTTTTTCTTTAAAAAGATCATATTTAATAGAAAAATTGTAATCAAACACCAAGAATATGAATAGGTAACAAATAATTGTTAAAAGGAATGCACATCATATCATTATAGATATCACAAAAATGTACAAACGATCAAACGATCTACAACACGTACATCTTTGACTTAGACACATTTCATCAAGATATTACACTATTTAGCTGGCAACTAAAGATTTCTTACGATTTATGCATTCCTTCAAAATGGTTACATACCATTAATTCAAATTATTACGAAAGTTGTATATACATTGTAAGTTCATTACACTAGATAGTCTTGGGTTTGTCAACTTCAGGTCTAGATCTAGTAAATAAAAGGTGCCTACATATTTTCTCTTATTCCAGAAATATATTGCCATTAAGCATTATAAACCAAAAATATATGAATTGAATCAAGATTATGTTGGCATGATTGAATTCTGTGAATTTCAAAATGCAGTGTTTTCTACCATTTTTATTGAAGCTGTCAAGTACGGGAAAAAGTGGCATTGAATTAATTGATATGACGTCTGAATGGGTTAGCACAGGTTTAACACATTTACAAGTTATGATGTCATACGAAGTAGGTTCTACGTTAAAAGAAATGTAATGAATACTGTGTGCTAAATCAAAAGTTTATGTCTACATGTATAGTTTTTGCATTAGAATGACTGTGTATTTTACACTAGCCCATAGCTTTACAGAGCATATTTGTAGGTCTTATACTTACCCCACCCCCTTTCTTATTTAGGAGGAAGTCGATATTGAACAAAAGCAAAAAAAAAAAAAAAACACCCTACCTTTATTTTTCTATAAGAAGGAATTAAAAATAAGCTAAAAATAATCTACTATTCTACTAATTTTTAACTGTTACTTTGCCACAATAATTTCAATTATACCTCCACCAACATTTAAAGTATGCTTGAATCATGGCGAAGTAAATTATGATATGATAGTACTTGTGTTTAACTTCATTTCAATAAGGCTTAACATCATTTCAATATTTTATCTAGAGCATCTTTCAGAATTATTGAAAGGTATAGAGTTTTATTTATATTTTTGCTTTTCATTTATTATTATTTTTTTGTTTTGATTTAACGTAATGTTCTTTTTTTGGGGGGGGAGGGGGTAAAAATTTCCTCCTCTTTCATTGTCAAATAGGATTTGCCAAACTTAAACAAACTAATAGTTGAAATGACGGAAAATTTAATTTTTCCTATTAAAGAATATTTAAACCTGATTTTTGCATGGTTTGATTTCTAAAAACAAGTGGAATATCATTCTTTAAGCGAACATTATAAGGAGGAATATTAAAAAGAAATTTTATTTACTTGACAATTAAAGAATCTCTTTTCAAACACAATTTTAGCATTGAAAGACTACGTGAATCTCTTAATTATTTCATACGACTTTTTGTATTTTTCTGGTTACAGAAAATGTAAAAATTAGTTTCCCTGTAAAAAAGATATCGAAGAGTGTATATTTTGTATCACTTTAAAGGGGGTCATTTTTCAATGGGGGTCATTATTTTATAGGACTAACATATAAAATAATGACCCCCTTGGACCCTTTTTCTACAAAAAATGATTTTTTTCTACGGTTGGGGGTCATTTTTTCTCGTTGAAAAATGACCCCGCGGTCATTATTCGATGGGGGTCATTATTCGTCTTTACACCGGATGTGAAGGGGTTAATATAGGTGCACAGTTTCACTCCTTCCCGACTTTTATGTCGGTCTTTCCTTTCTTCACATTATAAGAGAAACTTCGTAATTCAGTAATTTAAAGACAAATGATACAAACTTTTTTTTTTTAAATGACAAAAAATCAGCAATATCATATAGGCTGATTTTTACCATTTTGCTTTTTCTGATAAAATTGACCTGGTTTGGTTTACTTTTCTAAAGTTTATTTTACACTTTTAGCACCAAGGTAAAATATTCTGAAATTTGTTTCCATCTGTAAACCTGTACTGAGTGTGTTTTGTCCATATTTGTAATTATATTGAAATACTACTAATATTTTCTTTCAAGTCTATTTCATTTTCCAGTTCTTAGGAGAAAAATTCTTCTCCATTTTCTAAACTAGTGACATGATATTAAGTCTCCAACAGAGAAAAAAATGTTTGTATCATCTGTGCTAAAAGGACCAGAAAACATTTTCATTTGTACCAAACAATAATGCCTTATGCATTCCTGTAGGAGTGAATTAAAGGATCAACATATTTGATCACACTTAAGCAATAAAATGTTTTCTTTGATTGTTAACTAGTACAGAAATGCATATCGCAGCTGTTGCAGAAAAAATACATAACCCGCATAAGCGGGTTAAGTAATTTTTTTCTGCAATAGCTTCGACATTGGTTCCTGTACTATCAACCAAAGAAAGACATTTTATTGTATTATATTTATATCTGTTTAAATGATCATTTAAAGTAGGATTAAAAAGATTGATTATTGTATTAATAATGCAAAAGTCTTTGTACGTTTCATTGATGGAACAGCCAAGAAATCTGTACAAGTGACATGCCTAGTGTAGTTTATGCACTGATTAACGCAATGGGTTTCTTAAGAAATAAAGGAGAAAATATTAACCACACTTTTGAAAAAAAGATAGTTGATAGTAGAATAAGAAGAATTTTCACTGTACAAACTGTTGTTGTAGAAATTGTGGCTTCTATAATTTCAAGTTCACTGACATACATCGAGCTATACTCCTACAAGTAAGAGCCTCGGTTAACGTCCCTACGCTCCTTATATTCCTCACCAATTCCAAAGTATCTCGCCGTGAACTTCTAGCATGCTGGAGTAATATCGAGTATAGAAATTCATACTCATTCCTGTATGTCTTGGAAAAAATATGTAATAAAAAAGCATCCGTTAATCACTTGTGACCTTAAATTTTATTAGGTATGTACGAAAATTTACAAATAGACCTACCTGCAGTTCCTGAGAACCCAGACACAGTGAGTTTGTATTTACTGTCTTCATTCCCGACATAAAATGTGGAGTACTGAGCGTATGCTTCAGCGCCATCAAAACTTTTCAACTCAACCCGGATTTCCCGGTCTTTGTTCTTTGTCAACTTATAGATTGCGTCATTTCCTTTAGAAATATTTTAAAGAAATATCTTAAATTCCAAATTCTTGCTTAAATTCCGACACTGCGTTAAGATAGGCACCTTATAATGTCAATACATATCAATAAAGCACTTTTTTGTGCGCAATAAATATACAGTTTTTTCAATGGGTGGCACTGTAGCTCTCCGGTCTATCAATATATTTTTTTTTCGAAGAGCTACAGATCTGCAGCTAAGTTGATTCGATATGCAAGAGCATGCTCTAAGTATAAATAGTTTCTAAAACGAGGTGAATTATTAACAAGCAAGTTGATGAAACAAGAATATCAGCAGTCTCATTTAAAGTAATCATTTCGTAAGTTCTATGGTAGAGACAATGAATGACCTTTTTAGCAAATACAATTTATCATTGAGTCAAATGCTGACTGATGTTTTTCATACCAATTATTAGTCCATCGTTTATGCACAGTATTGACAACGGATTTTTCCATTATTTCCCGATCAAACCGGTAAGGGTAGCCTAGTGGTAGAGCGTTCACTGAACAGTAGGCCCGTGTTCGATTCTCCTTTGCGGCATACGTAAGAGTAAAAATAGGTAGTGACTGTTCCTTCGCCAAGCGCTCGGCAGTAGTAGTGAAAGTCACGGGTCTTTCGGATACGACCTTAAAAATGTAGGTCATGTGTCACGGTATGCATTGGCATGATAAAGAACCCTCACTGCTCAATGGCCCTGAGTGCTGAGTATAGTTCTAAATTAAAGGTCCTTCACCAGCATTCGGTGATTTCTCATTATGAGTGAAAAATTCTCGAGAGGGACGTTAAACAACATACAATCAATCAATCAATCAACCGATCATGACAAGGAGTACACGGCGGGTGTGACCGGTCAGCAGGGGATACTCACTCCTTTATGACACCTGATCCCAACTCTGATGTTTTGGAGGCCCGTGTTTTCTCTGCTCCTGTTTTGTATTCTTTTATGGACTTTGATATTGGATACTGTTCGTTATCTCCATATTCTTCTCCATTTCCTTCATTTAGATAGACAAATTATAATGTAAATGTTAAATAAACTAAACTCACCAATCCAGTAGTTTGTAGAGGATTCCCCAAATCCTTGTTTATATTCTGACCACGTCTTGTAAAAATCTGTAGATCCGTCTTGTCTTCTTTGTATAGCCTTTAACAGATTAAATGATGTTTAATTTCTTTTGAATGATTTTAAACGTAAGTAATTGACGACGTGTTAATTTTATTTGAAAAACAGATTTAGATTCTATGTTTCGTAAAAGAAACATCTTAAAACACTAAGTAATTTTATTTTCTTGGGACAAGGAGTGGACTTTTTTGTCACTTTTTAACAATCTTTAGTTGTACTCATCGTCCACCCTCCTCCATCTGTACTGTCACAGTAAAGAGACCTTACTACTGAGGCTCACACTCACCGTCCACCCTCCTCCATAAGTTCTCATGTCACAGGAAACAAATCTTACTACTAAGGCTCACACTCACCGTCTACCCTCCTCCATCTGTACTCATGTCACAGGAAACAGATCTTACTATTGAGGCTCACACTTACCGTCCACCCTCCTCTATCTGGACTCATGTCACTGTTAACAATCCTTACTACTAAGGTTGACACTCACCGTCCACCCTCCTCCATCAGTACTCGTGTCACAGTAAAAAGACCTTACTACTGAGGCTCACACTCACCGTCCACCCTCCTCCATCTGTACTCATGTCACAGTAAACAGAACTTACTATTGAGGCCCACACTCACCGTCCACCCTCCTCCATCTGTACTCATGTCACAGTAAACAGACCTTACTATTGATGCTCACACTCATCGTCCACCCTCCTCCATCTGTACTCATGTCACAGTAAACAGACCTTACTACTGAGGCTCACACTCACCGTCCACCCTCCTCAATCAGAACTCATGTCACAGTAAACAGAACTTACTATTGAGGCCCACACTCACCGTCCACCCTCCTCCATCAGTACTCATTTCACAGTAAACAGACCTTACTACTGAGGCTTACACTCGCAGTCCACCCTCCTCCATCAGTTCTCATGTCACAGTAAACAGACCTTACTACTGAGGCTCACACTCATAGTCCACCCTCCTCCATCAGTACTCATGTCACAGTAAACAGACCTTACTATTGAGGATCACACTCACCGTCCAACCTCCTCCATCTGTACTCATGTCACAGTAAACAGACCTTACTACTGATGCTCACACTCACCGTCCACCCTCCTCCATCTGTACTCATGTCACAGTAAACAGACCTTACTACTGAGGTTCACACTCACCCTCCTCCATCTGTACTCATGTCACAGTAAACAGACCTTACTACTGAGGTTCACACTCACCCTCCTCCATCTGTACTCATGTCACAGTAAACAGACCTTACTACTGAGGCTCACACTCATGTCACAGTAAACAGACCTTACTACTGATGCTCACACTCACCGTCCACCCTCCTCCATCTGTACTCATGTCACAGTAAACCGACCTTACTACTGAGGCTCACACTCACCGTCCACCCTCCTCCATCTGTACTCATGTCACAGTAAACAGACCTTACTACTGAGGCTCACACTCACCGTCCACCCTCCTACATCAGTACTCATGTCACAGTAAACAGACCTTACTACTGAGGCTCACACTCACCGTCCACCCTCCTCCATCAGTACTCATGTCACAGTAAACAGACCTTACTACTGAGGCTCACACTCACTGTCCACCCTCCTCCATCTGTACTCATGTCACAGTAAACAAGCTTTACTTTAGAGGCTACCGTTATCATGTATACTCCATCAGTTCCCTTTAAACTCGGGTATTTCCGTAAAATATCCCAGCAACTATGACAATTAATTGAAAGCACTGCAAAACAAAATGTGTTTAGATGTAAAAGTGATTTATTTAATTTTTAACATCCACTAATAATAAGTCAGTGATTGATTTGTTGATTGTATGTTGTTTAACGTCTTCTGTTGACAGAAAAAACCCGCAATGAGTCCAAAATATTGGTCAGGAATTTTATTATATAGTCATTGCTATTGGATTATTGGGAATATATTCGTTTATTTTAACGGGGTCAGTTTTCCTGGTTTATTGGGGGGGGGGGGTATTAATTTATATTTGAGGTTGTAAGATACATGTATACTATAACGTGATTTAGTACTTTGTAATGTTGACATTTATTGGAGGATATAAATGCGTGTGTACCTCAAAAACACCAAAAAGTAAATATTAATTGCGATTTTGAGATTTCACAGTATTTAATCTTCTATCTTTAATCTTAATATGAAGCAAAATCGGAACTTAATAAAGAATTTAAATGTGCGAGTAAGGTTAAGATATTTGAATTTTCTGTGAATCTATATTGATTTTAAGAAAAGATCTGATAAATCTAAAATGAGTAGTTTTGCAAAGTTTGGCTTCAGTTATCAAAATATATATACAATAATTCTTCAGTTTTTTAATTAATTAACTTCCAAAAACTAGCTTCAACTTAATACTTAAAATATTAAATAGAATTTACAATGATATTCTGTACCTTCTGACAAGGACCGGTTCAATTCATTCAGAACCTGCCGATCGTTGTTGAGCGTTTCATTTACAGACACTGCAAAACTCTCGAACTTGTCCTCCATCTTTTTAATCTGTCTGGCGAGAACTTCTACGCCACTGATCTGTAATGTCGCGTTCATTTCGCTCAATTGATCTTGAAGAACCTCAATTCCTTGACTAAGTGCTCGATCATTGTTTTCCAGAACCAAACTTTTATTTCGAAAGCTATCATCAAGTTCTTTTATTTTTACGAAGTTCCTGTTTACTTCTGTTACATGGGATTTATTCAGAGTGTTTATTCTCTCAAATGTGCTCATGTCCGATGACTTCAATGTCTCCATGTCTTTTCGAACACCTCTTTCCGTTTGTTTTATAGTATTATTTAACAAATCAAGTTGTTTTTCAAAAGCTGCATTTTTCAAGGTTTGTTTAAGATTTTCATCGTGGAGAGCTGAAGTCTTACTTTTTATTTTCTGATCAAGATTTTGAATTTCGTCCTTTGTCAAGTTCCTATTGTCATTCACCGTCCCATACACCGTCTTTAATTCCTCTTTAAGTTTGTTGTTTTCTTCCTCCATATTTTGACTTTTAGTCTCCAAATCCTTCAAGTCCTTTGTCACCTCACTAAGCTTTGCCTTCATAAGTTGTCTATTGTTTTTGTTGTCTATGGCATCCATCACTAAACTTTGTATTTTTTGTACCATAGAGAAGCGTACCAGACTGTCCTGATTCAGAATGTCACGTAGGACGTTGGACGCTCTACCTGACACGTTACTGGGTAACAAATTAGATTTGTCTGATGCTTTTTCAGGTAATGGTAATTGTCCAAAGGTCCTGCACGCGTACATAGAGAGTATTAAAATAAATATTCGTTGACACTCCATCTTTGTTACTTATGCATAAGAGGGCATTTTCTTGGTTTTATATTGTGCAGAACTGGGCGTAAGTTATCTACGCGATGATTGACGAATTGAGATAAATGTGTTTTACCAAAACGATGAAACTTTCAATCTTTGTTTATAATGTGCAGATTGAATAAACACATATCAAAGACGAGGTACACTAATGTTATGTTTTCAGTTTTCTACTTTTTTATGAAAACATTTTATCCTGGATCTAATCACTAATATTTACGTAATATCCGAGTCAAGTTAGTTCAAATAATAATTTAGTTCCTAATTGAAATCCTGTTTGTAGACTTTTAAAGAGACCCGGGTCTGAATCATGAGTATTTGTTTATAAATTAAAAACATGATAAGTAAGCATGAAACGTGAACATTTTTTGGCAATTACGAAACGAATCATATGTATATCCTCAAAATCTTTAAATGCTCTCTTTCTCTCATATACTTTCACAAATATCTCTTTTTCTTTTAATTGAATTGGCTTTCCTTTTCATTTTTTTAGAAGTGTCTACATGTAGACTGCTTTGTATGATGTCGCATCATCTTTGAGAACTTCAATTTATGTATTTATTACACGGTTATTGTGTGTTTGATGACCAAACTTTTATTTTACGCAACATTTAAAATTTGTCATATCTATGAGGTTACCTTTAACAGTGCCTATTTGATATGCATTCATATTTTTATTGTCATCCACTGACCAAGTTTGATATAGCATTATTTTGCTTTTCATCCCATATACTGTAATCTTTTTACTTTGCTACGTCTCTTTTATTATATCGTCCCAAATGAACGCCCCGAACGAAGTCGGGGACGACATATTAGGATTGTACACATGTTTTTGTTTTACTGGCTGTTTCTTGGAGATGGCTGGGACAATCAACCCAAACATCTGTATAATGAGAGAAATAAAACATAAAATATCTGCAATGTAAGTTTATTAAAAAAATCGTTTTTTTTCTATAATGTCCTTAATGATACGAATTGTTATATTAGTTTAGATTTATCATGCTTAAAAATTATGTGTGTTTGTTTTAATATCTAACTATTTTCTACACTCGATCACATCTATATCCACTGTCCTTTGATAGTACAATAGATATTCAAGAAATAATCTGTCTGCATTTTACCTTTGAATATAATTCCATGCTGAAATGTAAAGAAATGCTATACCTTTTGACGATACCAATTTCAATTCATTCACATCCTCAGCATTCTCCTGTGTTTCATTGTAAGGAACCACAATACTTTTTAACATGTCCTCTGTCTTTTCCACCCTCTCGACAAGGTCCACACTGCCCTGTATAGTCACATTCCTTTTCATTCATTTTCTCTTTGAGAACCTGAATTTCTTTTGTTAATGCACGGTCATTGTTTTTTAGGACCACGCTTTCATTTCTTTCATCATCTTCAAGTTCTTTCATTTTTCTGAGATTGCTTTCAAAAGTGATAATTTGAGATTCATTCAAGGTTTTGATTTTTTCCAAAGTCATATTTTTATTGTCATTTACTGAACCATAAATCGATTTTAATTTGTCTTGAAGTTTGACATTTTCCTATTTCATTACTTGGTATTCTAACTCCAAATCCTCTAAGTCTTTTGTCACGTCGCTAAGTTACGACTTTATGACTTTACTATCAGTTTTCCTGTCGGTAGCATCCATCACTAAACTTTGTATTTTTTGTACCATAGAACATTTGACGCTTATCGGTTACGTTGTTAGGCAACAAACCATTCTTATCGGAATTCTTGCCCTCGGTTAAAGGCATAAGGGCAAATATTCCATTTACGCAGTAAGTGCAAAAAGAGAATAAAGCATAGTACTTGTAGAATCCCCATCTTTGCAGTGGCAAATGATGAATAAAGAAACTGTTTAAAATCATTGTAGCACTGAGTGTTGACCAATTAAGTAAGAAATACAAGTACGTAGAATATTTTGTTTTTTTCCGCCGAAAATATGGCTGATGCTTGATATACATTTACCCTGACAATAGATATTTTGTCTCAACTGAAGAGTATATTCCGACTCTACTTTCTTGTACGTAAAAGTAATTTAGCTTCTGACCTCATTAGTCTCTAATGCATTTTATCTTCAATAAAAACTCTTGATTCGAAATTTAAAAAAAAATATTAATCCCCAGAAATATCAATTGCAAACCTTTATTTTGGCAATTGAGAAAATCGTTAAGAAGGGATGGGCCTTATTAATCTATTTTCTTATATAAATTATGAATACTATTTAGCGATTGAGGGGCAATATGGAAATTATCTATCCCTTTTTAATTTCCCGATCATGATAAGGAGGGAACGACAGGTTTCACCAGTCGACAAAGGGATAATCACTCCTATAGGGCATCCAGTCTTACCTCTGATGTCTTAGAGGTCGTGTTTCTACTCCAATTGTGCATTGTTTAATGGACTTTTGAGTTTGAATACCGTTCGTTATCTCCATAAATTATATTTTCAAGTGGTACTTCACCTTATACCAATAGCGTCCTTTCTTAAAAGAAAATATTTAAAATCATCGTTCGGATTTAAATGATTTTAACATTCTTAACCATCAAAATGAATTTAAATTACCATTCAGCAGTATATCAGAAAGGTAGTGTAAATCAGACATGGATAATTAAACTCCAAGGAATTTTTTATAAAAAACTCCAAGGAACTTTTAGAAAACTTGATATCACATTTTATCAAAGTCAATAAAATCAAAACTTAAAGGCATTTCAACACTTTGTACAATGATCCCCCACGAAAAATTAAAGTCGAAATGTTTCTGACATCAATCACAGTTGCTTATTCAATA
>NW_026928763.1:0-35229 GCF_032062105.1 Saccostrea cuccullata | reverse complement strand
CAATTTTTTTTACAAGTCAGGAAATCTCCAAGGTCAAAAGGTCAAAGTTATTGGTATCCAATAAATGATCCTGCCACAAAGTACACATGTGAAGTATTGAAGCTCTAGCCCTAACCGTTTAAAAATTTAATTGGTTACATTTTTTTAAAAAGTAAGTCAAACTCTGAGGTCAAGGTCAAAGGTCTAGGTATCAAATGATAGGTTTTGTCACAAGGATTAAAAAACTAAAGTATGAAACCAATAGCTTTTACCATTTAATATATTTTGTCAAGGTTTGTTTTTTTAAAGCAGGTCAAACTCCAAGGTCAAAGTCAAAGCTCTTGGTATCCAGTAAAGGGTCTTCTCATAAAGATTACATGTGTGAAGTATGAAAGCTCTACCCCTTGCAATTCAAAAGTTATTTCCAATGTTAAAGTTTTTTACGAAGTTTTGGGGGTATATAGTATTTGTCGTGTCCGTCTGTCTGTTTGTCCGCAAAAACTTTAACCTTGCCCATAACTTTGATTTGGTAGAGCCATAACTTTCATATTTCACGTGTATTTCTTGTGACAAAACCTTTCTTTGGGTACCACCAAATGTGACCTTTTGACCTTGGAGTTTGACCCACTTTTACATGAAAATTTTTAACTTTTACTTTGGCCATATTTTTTTAACAGTAGATACGAGGGTTGTTCGAAAAGTTCGTGGACGATGTCAATCTCCGTTATATTACTCACTAGAAATTTAAACTCAGCACTACATAATATGTAAAAATATTTGTTTTGTTGGTGTGTGAAGTTTCATACCATTCGATTCAAGAGAAATTAATTAACTTCATTTTAAAATCAACATGTTTTGTACCCGCGGAGCACACTTAACGACAATGTAACGTCAAAACATAGAGTCAAGAATTTCTAAAAAAAAAACAAAAAAAAAAAAAAAAAAACACACTATCCCTACACATTTCACACAGAATAATCCAATATCCACTCATTGAATCCTTGTTCTAATACTTGAAATTTATTTTTTAAGAATTGCTCTCGTTGTATAATTTTCTTTGTTAAGGTTTTAATTTATTTTATTACTTAACTCTGCTTTCACAGGATACGCAACTCTGAAGCGCTGTGTCCTTCCTTGACGTTCCAACTTTTTCAAGTTTTTGTTCAGACTTTTACAGTTAAATCATAGCTTCACAGATTGTTCTCATCCGATACAGAGTCTCTGTCACACAAATATTGCCTGTACTATTTGTACACACATGCACAACTCGCTTGTGACATATTTTCTTGATTCCTCCAACATTTTTAGAGTTTATTCAGGGATTTTCCTGAGTAAAACACCAAATTGCATCGTTATCTGCTGCTCCGTGACGTTCTAAAACGTCATCGTTTTTGTCGTTTTCAATAAGGACTATTTATCTTCTCAAATTGATTTCTTTTCAACAAAGCAAAATATAAAGCCATTATTTGGTATACGAATCGGTGTAACAATTCTTAATTTAAATTTCTAGGTTGTTTTTCGTTTTGCTCCATTTTACAGAGAATACGACTACAGACATTAAATAGTGCATTGTCTGTAACTTACTAAGTTTGGACCTGCTCCGCGATCCGATTTTTGCATTTTTAAGATTTGGATAAGCTTTGAATAAATCGTAATATTTTGGAAAAAATTAATACGAATCATTTGGATTTATTGTAAAACTATTTCTACCAAATTTGGATAACATATGACGTCAAATAAAAAAGATATGAGAGTTGTCCACGAACTTTTCGAACAACCCTCGTACAAGGACATTTATACTTCAAATATGTATTTTTTGTCAAAAAACCTTTCATTGGATACCTGGAACCTTGACCCTTTGACCTTGTATATTTCCGTACCTGTGAAAAAAAAAACTTTAGCCTTGGCTATAACTTTTGAATGGTAAGGGACAGGGCTTTCATACCTCATATATGTACTCCTTGTGAGATCTTTCATTGGATACCAAGCATTTTGACCCTTTGACTTTAACCTTTAAGTTTGACCTACTTTAAAAAAGCAATCCTTGACCATAACTTTTAAAAGGTTAGGGCTGGTGCTTCCATACTTTACACATTTAATCCTTGTGACAAGACCTTTCATTGAAAACAAGAACTTTGACCTTGACCTTAAAGTTTGACCTACTTTCAAAAATTTTCAACCTTTGCTATAACTTCTGAATGGTTAGAGCTACGACTTCCATACTCTACATAAGTATCCTATGTGGCAAGACCTTTCATTTGATAACAATTACCTTGACCTTTTGACCTTGGAGATATTTGAACTTATTGAAAGTACTTTTACATTGGACTACTTTCAAATTACACAATTGTTTTGCAGTGAGAATACCTTACTTTTGGTACCAATTAATTCAATTTGCATTTGAGAAAAGTTTAATCTTTGCGTTGTTTTCATTAGTATGTAAATCTCCAAGGTCAAAAGGTCAAATTTGGTGGTTTCCAACGAAAGATCTTAATACAAAGAATACATATGTGAAATATGAAAGTCATAGCTCCACTAATAAAATCAAAAGGTATGGGCAAGGTTAAAGCTTTTGCAGATAAACAGACAGACAGATGGACATGGCAAAAACTATACAGCAAAACTCCGCTATAACGAAGTCACAGGGACCTATGAAATTACTTCGCTATATCCGTAATTCGTTATAATCATACAAGAAATTCATTAAATTTATATAGCTGGGGATCCAAGATGACTCCGCTTTATCCGTAAATTTGCAATATCCGTGTTCGTACTAAGCGAGTTTTGCTGTATACCCTCCAAACTTCATTTATGGGAGCATAAAAGTATAAGCACAAAACAAGACTAAGTTATTAATTTATTATATTGTTTCTGGCATTATTTTTTTTTTTAGTTCACACAAGAGAGAAATGAAATATCTCTAAATTCCAGTCTTATCAGTGTCCTGTTTGTGTGGGATTTTTACCTGCCATTACATATGTACATATTCTGCATTGTTAATCTTGAAATGCCTAAAAAAATTGACTATGCTCTCTCAAATAAGATAAACCGTCAAGTCAAAAGCTTATAGGCTTAGTGTTGCAGAACTAATAGTACAGAATTAAGTGATAGCAAAAGGTCTAACAGTCTATAAATCCATCTGAATATAATCAATTCTTTCTCCCTCTTCAGATCCTTTTCTCTCCAACAAACTTTTTTTGTGGGTTATGACATCATTCATAGGAAGAACTGAAATATAAAAAATCATTATACCACCAGATTCATGATGAATCAAATAACACATAACTAGAGGCCCATGGGCCACAATGCTCACCTAGGTCAATTGGTTCTAGTGTTCCACAGAATTTTAAAAAAATGTTCCTATTTTCAATGAAAAATGACCCAATATTGTGGCTTCACCTTGGCATAAACATTTGTAATGAGGCTTACTTAATCTTAATAACATGTCCTACTGTCCTTCCATCACACTTTGAACTTCATATGCTGATACATATATTTTATTTATAAGAGTTTCTTATTTCTGACCTTGACATTAATTTTTGTTAAATTATGTAAAGTTTGGTTTCAAGAGTTGTTTCAGATATTTTTATCGAACCTTATATATATGCAGATAGTGCCAGATACATACTGATGGAATCTATTCAATTTCATAATCATTATTTTATTTGACCTTTCAGAGTTGTGGAAAACTGTCGGTCATGCCGGCAAAACCGGCTTAAAATTCGTATGACCGGTACAAATTCTATCGATGTCGGTCCAAATGACCGTCTCCTTTTTTGGTTAAAAGTTTTGTTGTTTTTTTTTTTTGTTTTGTGCATTTCCCATCTTATTTATCGTATCCTATATGCGATTACGTAATACCTTTTCTTTTTACGAGATCGAGGCTTTAAATGAAAACGAAACTAGCATTGTTCACGTGACCTTTTAAATGCACAACTGGGGCCGAGTTAGGTAGAAAACATATTAAAGAACAACTTCAGATAAAGACGAGCTTAATATAAAAAATTTCAACAGAAAGAATTAATCAAGCACAGGTGGAGAAGGCACTTAACCTAGTATTTCCGACTGTCCCGGATTTTTCGTTTTTTCTCCGTTCGTGTTGATATATTTATTATCAGATTATCGATGCAAAGAATGCTAGGTTAATATAATTCCAAAATGTATAAATGCTTTTAAAAATTGCTTTGACTGTGCTGAATTAGCATTGTCACCTGCAAAAAACGATGGTATAAATGTATCGATCTAGTATTGTTATGAATGCAGAATTAAAAGAAAACGGACGAGTACTTGGAAATGGAGACTGAATTTTGTTTTATTAACAACATGATTTATTAAATAGATTTGATATAAAATGAATAAATGTTATGCTTTTTTTCCATTTTGCAACTTAATTTCGGACCGACAAAAATCACTTCGGACCGGCTTATTTTGTTTTCTTGCCGGTCCGAATGACCGGCTATCTGAAAAAGTTTTCCACAACTCTGCCTTTCTTTTGACCTTGACCTTTCTTTAAATTAGTGAGTAAAGCTTAGTTTTAAAGAAACTATCCAAGAGACTTTGATTAATCTTCATATGCTTAAACTATAAACATTGATAAGAGCTATTAGTTGCATGAACATCCATCATGATATTTTAATAAAAATTTACATGCTACACATTTTGAATAGCATTTACAAACTGCAACAAAAAATCTGCCCCTGTGTTAAATAATTAATACTTTCTAATCATTACTGTCCTCTTTACCTTTGTCATCCACCATTTTTTGATGGAAAATCTTCTTTCTTTACAACACAGTTTTCTTTCTTTAAAATCTGCACTCCTGTAAAAGTCAAGACTCTTTGTTGCTCCTGAAATTAATTGTGCAAATAATTCTTTAAAAACTAGAGCATAATTTGTATTTCTCATGGTGACAGATGATCGAGTAAAAAATGTACAAATTCTCAAATTTAGAATTTATTATCTATATAACTCTTAAAAGCTGTGAATTTAAAATAAAAAACACCCAGAGGCATTAGATCCGCTCGCATACTTGCTACACTAATATCCAGTAACAACATCTCACAGAGGGTCAAGTCAGAGGTCAGATTCTATCATCCAATCAAATTGTCGCCTGCAAAATCATTGAATATTTGTTGAAAGGAATAAGTCTACAGTTGTTACGAATTTGACCTTAGATGTGACCCTCTATGTGATATTGCTAGATGTTAGAGTAGCAAGTATGTGAGCAGATCTAACATTTAACTTTAATTAGATTGACCCAGAGGTGAACATACTTACTATAAAATCACATATTTTCGTGTGTTCAAACTTTCATGGTTTGAGAAAAAATTTTGGATCCTGGGAATTTGATTTTGTGTCTGAAGAATTGTTGAGTAGTTTTATATGTAACACTTTACATTTCGTGGTGGACATGAATTTGTGGGTCTCTCCACACCTCAAAAACAACGAAAATTAAACCTCCACAAAAATTTGTGATTTAACAGTAAATATGCAATGTTCATATCCCTTTAAAATAAATGGAAAAGGTTGTCCTTTACCTGGAACTTTTTTTACCATCCCACAGCAGCTCTTTTCTTCAACTTGTGCATAATCTGCAACATAACAGTTATTTCATAAAAATTGTTTTCATCCAATCATAGAAAAAATCAGCCAATCAAGACAATTTATCAATAGTCAGACTTTTAACTTAGGCCTAAAATAAAATATTGTTTGTTTGCAGTTGCCGACCGACCCACTGAAAATGCACCAGACCCAAACTTTTTTTTAGCCATTTTGAAATATTTTTTTTTTCTCCAATTTTTCAGGATATTAAAACTGTTTCATTTTCAATTTTAATCTTCATCAATCTGACATTATACCAAGATAGAGTGCAGCTTATTCATGTATAGTAGGCCTGTGAAAAACTCTATTTTATGTTATCTAACAAAAATCTGGAAACAATTTTTTTTTTCAAAAAAAAAATATTGCCTACCTCCCTACCCAGACTAAAAATTATAGGTCGGCAACTGCAAACAAAAATTTTTTAAGCTTGGCCTTAATGCTTTTTGTTTGTTTTTATGTTGTTTAATGTCCCTCTCAAGAATTTTTCATTCATATGGAGACGCCACCATTTGCTGGTGGAGAGCTTTAAATTTATTCTATACTCAGCAATTATGGCCAAATTAGCCATTGAGCAGTGAGGGGCCTTTTTTGTGCCAGTACCTACTGTGATACAGGACCTCGGTTTATACCGTTTTATCTGAATGTAGTAGTCCTGGAAGTGCTAGCCACGGATTGCCCTGCTACCTCTGATCACATGGTATATGTCACGCACCTGCTGTGACGTGTTCCTATCATCGCACACTTTGTCTTTTACTGGGTGCAGAGTACAGACAAATCTTTTCAGCTCCATCAATATTGTGCATTCATTGTATATAGTAAATTGCATATGAAGGACTGGTCTCCATGTCCCACAATGGGAATCGAACCCACGACATAAGGATCAACTCTTAACTTTGCAACTGTAGAGCAAACAGTCTTATATGGGCAACTCAACTGACCCAAGTTGCAATGTAAATAACAATAGATCTCAATATGAATGACTTACTTCAGAGAAAATTCAAGTTAAAACTGTAAAGTACAAGCAGAGACGTATAAGAGAGGGACCGCTGACTCTTTCGGAGCACTCTAGATTTTTCATGACGTTTCAAAAATTCGAGTTCCGAATGGAAAATCATCTTCCGATTTTCGCAGCGCCCTCACCGGGAGGCATAGAAACTGTAAACAGTATGGCGTTTCATCATAAGAATGGGTAGAAAACATCGCTAAAACTTCAATTTTATGAAAAATTTCCTTGTGGCATTAATCGTAGGAGGATTAGATACTTTCGTTTGTATCATGTGTATGACGACAAAGAATTGAGAACAAATTTAAATACAGTAAATAGATGAAATCCATCTAACCCATGTCTCGAGTTGCATTTGTTCAGTCTGTCTTTTAAAAACTATAACAATAAAAATAGACTGTAAAATGTATTTTATAGTGTAGGATGAGACCAATTATGACGAGCTCATTTGTTTGTAATGTTGATTTTGCAGTTGCATGTATTAATTACTTGGTTTTCAATACATACATAGGTGTTACAGCTGTGTTGGGTTTCAGGTTGGTGTATGACAGTATGTTGTTTGTTTTTAGACTTTCATTAAATAATTATTTTTTAAAAACAGGCTGAAATTAATGTTTTTTTAGTGTATTATGTTGCTGTATAGAAAAATAAATCTATATCATTATGTTTTTGATTTTTTAACTACATATCTACATTATTTTGGCATTAAAAAACAAAACAAAATACAATTAAAAAATACACCATCCTGAAACCAGACTAATGTTGTAACATGTAACTAGTCCAGCAACTCATACATTGTAAAATTTACTGGTTTTTTAAACAATGTTTAAGTACTAGATTAGTGCTAATTTTTACATACAGTATTTAAAAAATTTAAAATATACACTACCCCATGATGCTTCCACATAAGTTTAATGCTTTCCTGACCCAGCCACAGGTGCTTGAGGACAGGACCACCCCCTCCCCTAATATAGACCCCCGGGCCTATTAGAATTTTTTCACATAAATTTAATATATATGGATGACACATTTGTGATATAATCTATCCTATCAATTCAGAAAATTTGCTTAAACCAACATTTTATGAAAAATTTCTAACCACTCTCTATAGTTGATTTTTATATATAGAATGTAGGGTAGATTTTATAGAACATTTGTTTTAGGTAATTTTTCGATTTGTTAACGTTGGTATAGATCTTATCACAAATATGTCAATGGAAAATTATTTATAAGAAAAAAGTTGAAAAAGCCCAGGGGTCTATATCGAAAGGGGGGGGGGGGGGAAGGGGGCCTGTCGTCAAGCACCTGTGGACCCAGTGGTTCCTGAGAAATTTTAAAGTTTTTTCCTATATATTTCCATGTAAAACTTGGATTCTAAATCATGGCCCCATTCTACCCCTGGGGTCATAAATTGAACAATTTAGAATCTACACTACCCCAAATGCTTTCACACAAGTTTTTCTGGCTGTGGTTCTTAAGAAAAAGAATTTTTCCTTTTATATTACATTCTATGTATAACTTGGCTTCCTTATTGTGACCCTGGCCTTATTACCTCCAGGGGTCATGATTAAATAATATAGAATTTGCACTACCTTAGGATGCTTCCGCATAGGTTTCAGGTTTTCTGGTCCAGTGGTTCTTCAACTTGAGAAGAAGATTTTTAAAGTTTTTTTTTCCTATATATTTCTATGTAAAACTTTCATTCCTTAGTGTGGCCCAGCCCAACTCGGGGGATCATGATTTGAAAAATTTAGAATCTACACTAATCCCAAGATGCTTCCACAGTTTTTACTTTCTGGCCCAGTGGTTCGAGAATTTTTTTCAAGACACCACCCTATTTTTGTCTCTGCTTGAATATCTCCCTTTGTAGGGAACTTGGCCCTTCATTTTAACAATTCAAACTCCCCTTCAACAAGGGATGCTTTGTACCAGTTTGTTTAAATTGACCCATAAGTACTTGAGAAGTCGAAATTGTGAAAATTTTAGTTGGACATACAACAGAAAAAATGTCATTAGAAAAGCTCACTTGAGCCTAAAAACTAGGTATTCAAAAAATACAAAAATATGCATTGGCTAAGTTTGATTTATTGTCATACATTTAGGCCTTGTACATGTACATGTAGTATATTTTAGTTTATACATGTATGCATCACATAGAAATTTGAAATGTTCATCACACATTTCTTTACTCAGAATTTACAGTCCAAGGAGTGGGAAAATGTTTGGAAAGAATATTCATTAATTAAATTCTTGGAGGTCTTAATTCTTTTTTTTTACAAATACCATGGAGAGAGATGGCTCAGAAAAAAACATAAAAGTTTCTGATATTATTTCTTATTCATTTGCAGTATTGTTGAAAAACCACACAACATGTCAATGTTTGTTTCAGTGCCGTTTTGAGAGTGGCTATATTTTATGCAGCAACACAATTTTAAGCTTTACAGATTACTGAACAAATATTTGTTGTCTTATTGTCTTATTCATCCTTAGATCTCACTTAAAACACCCTTATGAAGCAGGTCAAGGTCTTTTGGGAAAACAACTTCAGAATCTTGTAGAATCAATCAAGAGAGGTACTGTTACTCTGAAAATATGAAAAAGACAAAATCAATGAAGAAAAGAATTTAATAGCCCCATGAAATATACCTGTAAAACTTGGGATAATGATTGTTCATTATTTAGTATATTTAAAAAAAAAAACTAAAAAAGCAGTAAAAAAAAAGATCAACAATCCCCATGACACAAGGACACCGCAAGGCGGAGCATCCCCTCGCAAAGAACATAATAAGATTTTCACTCTATAAATCAAGGTAACACATGTACAATTGTACATGTATTCGATATTGATCCTGATGCAAATTTCAGGGGCGTAGCAACAGGGAGGGGGGGGCCTGGCCCCCCCACTTTTTTTCCCAACCTTACCTATACTATAGCAAATGTTAATTGAAAACCTGGCTGCCCCCCCCCCCCCTGTTTTAATGATGTACCGAAAATGAAGTATTAGAATTGGTACTGAAAGTAGTTGACACTGAGGAAAAAGTTTAACCACCAACCCCCCCCCCCCCCCACCCCCCCCCCCCCCCCCCCCCCCCCCCCCCCCCCCCCCCCCCCCCCCCCCCCCCCCCCCCCCACCCCCAACCAAATAGGATTTTCGGGTTTGGGCAACTTTCAACTTTTCTCCCTTTTTTTTTTTTTTTTTTTTGCTTGTCAATTTTTTCAGGTAAGTAAACGAAAATTTTCTCCGGCTGGCCCCCCCACTTTCAAAACCGATGCTACGCCACTGAATTTTGATGCAAATAACACATGTTTACAGTCATGAGAAGCAAAATGATACATTTTAAAAAAATTATTGTGATATAAATGAGTAAAAATTGCCACTTACTTAATAGATTTATGGTGGTCAGGATAAATTCACCCATATGCATTCTTCATTTCCTCTGCTTGCAATCTGTGTCTGTTGTTGAGAAGAGTGATTTCTGACATACCTGGAGATTACATGAACAAGTGTTCATCTTTACATGATGTAAAAATTTAACATCCTTATTCATCCTTATACATTCTTGGATATACAAAAAAGGTAAATAATACATCTCAATACTATGATCAAGTCTTTAAAATGTTGAGAAACTCTCAGGCCCCTTTTGTGGGAAGAATTTCAGTTTTTGGGACATCTCAGTTGAGCAAATAAAAAAAGGAAAAGAAAAACATATGAGTTTTAAATAATATTTATTTAAGGGAAACATTAAAGCAAAGGTAGTTTCTAATGTTCGAATAGCACATACAAGTATTATATTGATGGGGGGGGGGGGGGTGTCCAAAACATATACAGTTTACCCATTTACTGTTGAAAATGTACACTAAAAGTTACCCCCCCCCCCAACCGGCCCCTCCTAAATAAAATACTAGTAGTATTTTTCTACAGATTGTTCTGACAATTTACTTCCCTTTTTATTTGCTTGTCTTCAAGTTTTTTCCCCCAGATAACTTGTCCTACATAAAATTACATTTACATACCCCCCCCCCCCCCTTAAAACGAAACGTGCCTGTATAGTTGCTAATTTTTCCTCCTTGCTCACCGGTTCCTAAGGGCCTGAGTCTACAATGTTTATGAAGATAAAAGGAGCAACTTTTCAACAAGAGAACATTTTTATTCAGAATTAATAATGTTGTACATACCGACAACGACAAGATGTAAACATCATGATGCATGGTCTCATGTTATACGTGTTATCTTTTTAATTTCTCTTTATAGCTGCAAAAATACATCATAGATATCCACCTTATGTGAATTATTATTGACGTGCAGGCTATAAATAGTAAAATATACAATATATTAGCAATATTTACCCCAAAGTCTTCGATGAAAACACTGCAGCTAATACGACCGGAAGTCTTTCTATGCCTCCCGGTGAGGGCGCTGCGAAAACATGTAGATAATTTGGCGCGAAAATGAGTTAGCGGTCCCTCTCTTATATGTCTCTGGTACAAGCTATTAATAAACTTTAAAAAGTATATGTTAGTAAATATATACACTATATCATTCAACTTAACGCCACTTTATCTAGATTTGGAACATAAATTCACAATGCAATGGCATGCATTGATGCAATCTCCTATACAAAAGTACAGAGATAATTCGAACTAGTTCTTCCGAAGCTGTCGTTTAATAACAGCATACTGACAGATGATTTCTGAGACATTTCCTTTATCGAATGAATGGAATTCACTTCCTTGTACATTAATATAACAAAATCATCTTTACTTACCGGCAAACCGCCTGCCTTTCACTGGCGCCTTCCTCGGCACTGTTGATACTAGGGAAGCACATGGCCGTAAACCACATGATTGTCTTCGGCAGACAAACGTTTACTTTTTCAAGCGTCCAAATAATAATAATCTTTCCCAAAGAAAATCTGACAAGATTATAATTGTTCAGTACATCAAAATCACAGAAACGTTTGATTTCAAGCGTCTAAATAATAATAATGTTGCAAATTTTTTGGTCGCGATTATTATTGTTGGAGTAAGACAGATTATAATTGTATGATTGATGTGGAATAAAATTGGCATGAAATTGAAGCGAAATAAAATTAATGTGTTCGCTTGGGCAAACATGATTATAATTGTTAAAAGTAAGAATAATTATTATAATTTTGAGGTGAAATAAAAATAATGTTTTTAAACATCGACTGACAAGATTATAATCATGAGGCGAAAAATTATAATAATGTGTCCACATTTACTGGCAAGATTATTATTGTAAAGTTTGGATCATTATAATTGTAGGACAAAATAATAATAATGTGTACACATCGACTGACAAGATTATAATCATGAGGCGAAAAATTATAATAATGTTTCTACATATTGACTGGCAAGATTATTGTTGTAAAGTGAATCATTATAATTGTAGGACACAATAATAATAATGTGTACACTTTTAACAGACAATATTATAATTGTTGCAGGAAAATAATAATAATGTTGTAAAAAGCAAGTTTGGATGACATAATTATTTTTGGTATAATTATATAGGAAAAAATAATAATAATGTTGGGGTACCCTACGGCTTTCCATAGTAGGGCCTAGAAATTTTAATATCATTGTAAATAATACGTAGATTTTGCAATAGTGTTTTGTGTGATAAACAAAAACCAATAAAGGCGCACCCATATAACCTTCAAGGGAACCAATCAAACACCTTTTAATATTTCAGAAATAAAATTCTTCACCATGAGGAATCAATTCTTTGCGAGAAATGCAAGCATTTGATTGGCTGAATAAGTAGGTTATGTTCTAAATATGATCCTACCATTACTTGTTAACAGCACGTGATTTTTGGAATACATTTTGTGTGATAAACAAAAACCTATAAAGACACGTCCATATTTATAACTGTCAAGTGAACAAATCAAATACTGTTAAATATTTCAGAAATAATAGAATTCTTCACCATGAAAAATCAATTCTTCGCTTGACATGCGAGCATTTGATTGGCTGAATAAGTATATTATGCTCTAAATAAACATTGGCAATAAAGCATTCTTTGTTTGTCGAATTCTTTGTATTAAAATAATGTAAGCTCTATCGATGGCCTAATCAATCTTATTTCCTTTCTGTTTTCTGAAGACATCAGAATTATATATAAGATTTTGAAAGGATTTATCCTTAAGCTGAATTCATGTAAAACCCAGGTTTGCTGAATGTTAATTTTAATGGGGACATTTTCAATGTATATTCAACATACGTTTCTTTCCAAACGCTTTGCAGACTGGACAATGTTGATTGTTCAATTTGTGTGTTTTTACAGATCTAGAGTATAATGAATAAAGGTGTAATTTTCATTTCTATTATTGTAAAAAGAATGACAATGTGACTCCATCATGCCAGATTTGAAAAAAAAAAAAACGTCAGACCAATTCTGTGCACAAGAATGTATTTTTCAACATATACTCAAAGTGACTCAAAATATTGCACTACTCATCTTCGTTTTAAAAACCTTGTTTTCAGTTAATAGACCAAGCAAAGAAAAAAATCTACGTACAAGTTTATAAAAAAAAAAACATTTCTATGTTGTATCACTTGTAAATATACAAAATGAAATGTAAAAACTTCTATATTGTTATGTTGAACATATCTCCACTCTGAATTTTGAATGTTAAAGCTTCCAATAGAACTGAAGCAAATCTACTGTACTACCGTCAAATCCAGTTCTGATAATATCGGTTTTCTGCAGTTCACTATATTTTCAGAAGTATATTTTTATTTGTAGAACTTTTTGAAAAAAAATATTGAGGCTATTAGCTCTTTTATAATGAAGATACATAAGGTGTATTTAGAAAATGGAAAAGTTTTTCACCGGAATTTGGTTGCTTTGACAAAAATATCAATGAATAAGGATAAAATAATGACAGAGTCATCCTCACTATAATGTTAACATGAATGAACTCTATACTTTTCTGTTTACAATTGTCAGTTGGCAAAATTTCCAAGCAAAATGTACGTGGGAACACATTTCTGATTATGGAATATGAAATACATACAGAAAACTGCAAGAGGTACGGCATAGGAATCAATTTTTCATATATTTGTTATAATAGATAAAATCAAAATCAGATAAAATTATGCCACTTGTGTATTTTTGATCTACATATAAGAAAACAACTGTTACATATTGATATTGAAAATTTTTCATGCATATCATTTCACCCAGAGGTTCATAACATTAAAATGTTACTAGTACGGCATAAGAAAACGTATTGACAAATCAACTTTAATTCAGTACAATTAAATACAATACAATTGAAAGAAAGAATTACTTTTATAACAGAAAATATTAATTGATGATGTATGTATCACGCTCATGTATGTACATTTATATACGAACAAAAACAAAGTCAGAACTCTTCATTTTGAACAGAATTTATTCTGAACAATGTTGCTTGCAGAAGCTTGTTGAATGGAATTTGTTGTAGGGATTTTTGATAAGACAGGAGAGATCCTGAATAGTCCCCACAGATTTGTTGACAGATTCCGACGATTTGCCACGAAATATCTCTGAGGAGATTGTGTACGTGAGTCCCGTCATCACTGAGAAGGAGGGACTGTAGATCACGTAGAGATTTTTGTGACCTGACTGTGTCACCCAGTCTTTGGTGATTCAGTATGAACAACATGTTCAACACCACAAGAGGTGGAATGGTTAATGACCATATCGCATTTTTTGAACAAATTTTCTGCTCTAACGCAAGTTCAACAATGTAAATGTCCATTACGTTTAGCCTAAAATTTCTCACTAGAGCTCTCCTCATCCTAGTACCCAGGGTCTTCCGCTCCATGTAGTTTCTATATATATCTGGATTTGACCGATTTCTATACATGATATGCGGCACTGACATCCTATCTTGCGCTTTATGTAAAAAGCTGATCGAGTCTTCATATCTACGTGTTCTGTAGAAGTACATAACAAGGTACAGAATGTAAGATACACAACTAAACTTACACGACTGTTTTAGTAATGCGGCTAATTTTGCTTTAAAAATAATCTTATTCCGATTTTCATTTTGAGATAGGAAACTCTGTAAGAGCATGGCAGTATTGCGAAGCACATTTGATGTGATACATTGTAAAATGACTGGCTGATACCAAGACTTACAGTTGTCTAAATAATAAACAAAGTTTCAAATAAACTGTAATTAGTATGTAAATAGAGCAACTTTTGAGATATTTATGGATCAGAACCTAACAGTTCTTCTCTGTTTTTCTCCCATTATCGATAAGTGTTAATACACTCAGACGAGGAAGTCAATTCTCAAGCTCTCTGGAAACAAGGATACGACAATTAAAAAATCTAAGGAAATTGGAGACTTCAAAGTGCCCGGAATTCCAAGATACTCAAAGCATCTCTTGAGAACTATGACCATCAATCAACAAATACACCAAAAAGGAAATTGAGGATGGAAATTTTCAATTCCCTCCCATCGTTTTTTTTTTGTTGCAGTATTGTCAAAGAGCTAAGTTCACGAAGTGCAAAAATCCGCCTAGTCATCAAAATAAGTGAAACTTCCTGACATTATACTCGAAGATTTGTATGGTGTAAAACATTTTATTTTTTAAGAATATCTTTTCTGGTTTTCTTTTTACAGCCGTTTCAATTTAGCATTGTTTTCTTAATCAATGCTGTCACGTCATTACGTTGACGTTGTATGCTTCAACACCGTGACGTTGACGTTTTGTATAAAAATAACACATAAACATTTATGGAATAAAATTCAACAATATAGGCCATTCTTCAGAATTATAGAATTTCAGGACAATGTTTCTATGAATTTTTTAAGAAGTTCTGAAAAATGGATTGTTTTTTTTTTTGTTTAAATTTATATGTAATTCAAAGAATGAGAACTATTTGTTATATATTTATAAATAATGAATAAATGATTGAGTGGAAAAACCGTGGATACATGCAACACCTTTTAAATGAAAATAAGGGGCAGATTAAGTTGAACACCAGCACAAAGTGTTAATCTATCATATCTGAGTAAAACTTAATTTTTTGTAGTAAAATATATACTATGGTAGTCATGGAGGAAACGGATTTTAATATCCTTATATGTGTAATTATATGGTCCTTCGGCATACAAACTTTCAAAATGGATATTTTGACAGAGAATAGACAAGTGTTCTATAATAACGAAAACATCATGCTTAAAAAAATGCTTACATGTAATTAAAAATGAATATGTTTGCAGTTAAATCATCATTTATTATATTGTCATTTAAAGATTTCGCTGCACTTCCTTAATTTATGGCATTTCCTGAGCATTTGATATGTACACAGTTTTTATATGTAATTCACGAAAAATAGTGACAATATTAAAGGCTACATATGTATCTTACGCACACAAAGCAGTACATATATTTAGGATTGATTGATTATATACTGTTTAACGTCCCTCTCCAGAATATTTCACTGATATGGAGACGTCACCATTGCCGGTGAAGGGCTGCAAATTTAGGCCTATGCTCGGCACTCATGGCCTTTGAGCAGGGAGGAATCTTTATCGTGCCACACCTGCTGTGACACGGGGCCTCGGTTTATAAGGTCTCATCCGAAGGACCGCCCCATTTAGTCGCCTTTTACGACAAGCAAGGGGGTACTGAGGACCTATTCTAACCCGGATCCCCACGGGGCCATATATTTAGGAAAGAAAACACAATAGTAGACTTTGAAACAAAATTGATGCAAAGCAGGCGCCTTTGAAAGTGGGGGGGGGGCGAGAATTTTTTTCAGTTACTTGTAAATTAAAGTTGACAAGCAAAAAAAAGCAAAAAAAAAAAAGAAAAGGAAATTGCTCAAACTCGAAAATCCTATTTCGTGAGGGAGGGGTGGGGCAACTTTTTTTCAATGTCAACTTTCTTTCACTACCAGTTGTTTTGCAAACAATACTATACATTTCCTTGATATCATTTTACTATGGTAAGAAGTGGGAGGGGGCACCGACCTTTCAATAAACATTTTCAATAGTATAGGTAATGTTGGGAAAAAAGTGCCCCCCCCCTTTTTTGTTGCTACGTGCCTGCAAAGCATCAAATTGGCCGCAAAAATTAGCTTTTTTGTTAAAAAAAAAGAACAAATTGTAAACACAAGATTTCTAAAGTATTAAAATTATAAAAGTTAAAAAACAAGATAACCACCATCTTCGCTAGCTAAAGGCTTGAGAAGATGGTGAAACGGAAATGGCACGTGAACCAATTATTTAATGTAATCTACTTAATTGAAATAAATCCACCAATGAACGTTAAAAACGTTATATAATCAAAGTGACAAATTTTATCAAACTTCTCTCAGTACCACTTTTTATTTTAAAAATCTACACTTCCCCTTCTTTGAATACACTGCAACATGTGCGTGTTGAAATAGGGGAGGAGCATGCTTAATACATTTGGGACATACCGGTATAATGAATTAATTCAATGACCAAGTCACGAAACATCAGTAATGGTCTTAATTTTTTATCATACAGATTTTTAAAAATAAATGAAAATGCAATTCAATTATTAATTTCTTTTTAAATATTACTGTATACCTGTAGTATCTTTATTGGCATATTCATTGCATATACATGTATTATTGTCTTATAAACACGTACTAAAGTTATCTGCATTGTTATTTGTCATACATCAGTAATGATTTGTCATACGTCATTTAATACGAGTGATATTGTGGGGATCCGAACACCCCCCCCCCCCCCATTATCCTCAGGCTATTTTTTTTCGTTAGAAGACCTCACTCTCTCTTAGCTTCTCATTTTATTTCCAGTCTCTATCTCCTATAAGAATGTACTCTACTATAAAAATGACTTGCTAATCTTGGCTGCCCTCTTTCCCTTAGACCTGAAGTTGAACAGGTTACATTTGAGAGGAGTAACTCAAAATAAAAAGAGATAAACAAGTAGCCTCCCTTTGACTTTTTTTTCATGTGGCATGAAAGCGAGACTGGAATTACCCGCAACCATAAAGAGCTGTCACTATCTCGTTACATGTAGTAAGTTGTTCGTTTTTACAATGTACATTGTATTAGTCTAATAAAGGCCCATCACAAAAATTACACGCGATCAAAAATCAATATATTTTCGCAAATTGTTTATTTCAATATATATTTGTTATAATAGATAAAATCAAAATCAGATAAAATTATGCCACTTGTGTATTTTTGATCTACATATAAGAAAACAACTGTTACATATTGATATTGAAAATTTTTCATGCATATCATTTCACCCAGAGGTTCATAACATTAAAATGTTACTAGTACGGCATAAGAAAACGTATTGACAAATCAACTTTAATTCAGTACAATTAAATACAATACAATTGAAAGAAAGAATTACTTTTATAACAGAAAATATTAATTGATGATGTATGTATCGCGCTCATGTATGTCCATTTATATATGAACAAAAACAAAGTCAGAACTCTTCATTTTGAACAGAGTTTATTCTGAACAATGTTGCTTGCAGAAGCTTGTTCAATGGAATTTGTTGTAGGGAATTTTAATAAGACAGGAGAGATCCTGAATAGTTCCCACAGATTTGTTGACAGATTCCGACGATTTGCCACGAAATATCTCTGAGGAGATTGTGTACGTGAGTCCCGTCATCACTGAGAAGGAGGGACTGTAGATCACGTAGAGATTTTTGTGACCTGACTGTGTCACCCAGTCTGTGGTGATTCAGTATGAACAACATGTTCAACACCACAAGAGGTGGAATGGTTAATGACCATATCGCATTTTTTGAACAAATTTTCTGCTCTAACGCAAGTTCAACAATGTAAATGTCCATTACGTTTAGCCTAAAATTTCTCACTAGAGCTCTCCTCATCCTAGTACCCAGGGTCTTCCGCTCCATGTAGTTTCTATATATATATCTGGATTTGACCGATTTCTATACATGGTATGCGGCACTGACATCCTATCTTGCGCTTTATGTAAAAAGCTGATCGAGTCTTCATATCTACGTGTTCTGTAGAAGTACATAACAAGGTACAGAATGTAAGATACACAACTAAACTTACACGACTGTTTTAGTAATGCGGCTAATTTTGCTTTAAAAATAATCTTATTCCGATTTTCATTTTGAGATAGGAAACTCTGTAAGAGCATGGCAGTATTGCGAAGCACATTTGATGTGATACATTGTAAAATGACTGGCTGATACCAAGACTTACAGTTGTCTAAATTATAAACAAAGTTTCAAATAAACTGTAGTTAATATGTAAATAGAGCAACTTTTGAGATATTTATGGATCAGAACCTAACAGTTCTTCTCTGTTTTTCTCCCATTATCGATAAGTGTTAATACACTCAGACGAGGAAGTCAATTCTCAAGCTCTCTGGAAACAAGGATACGACAATTAAAAATTTAAGGAAATTGGAAACTTCAAAGTGCCCGGAATTCCAAGATACTCAAAGCATCTCTTGAGAACTATGACCATCAATCAACAAATACACCAAAAAGGAAATTGAGGATGGAAATTTTCAATTCCCTCCCATCGTTTTTTTTTGTTGCAGTATTGTCAAAGAGCTAAGTTCACGAAGTGCAAAAATCCGCCTAGTCATCAAAATAAGTGAAACTTCCTGACATTATACTCGAAGATTTGTATGGTGTAAAACATTTTATTTTTTAAGAATATCTTTTCTGGTTTTCTTTTTACAGCCGTTTCAATTTAGCATTGTTTTCTTAATCAATGCTGTCACGTCATTACGTTGACGTTGTATGCTTCAACACCGTGACGTTGACGTTTTGTATAAAAATAACACATAAACATTTATGGAATAAAATTCAACAATATAGGCCATTCTTCAGAATTATAGAATTTCACGACAATGTTTCTATGAATTTTTTAAGAAGTTCTGAAAAATGGATTGTTTTTTTTTTTAAATTTATATGTAATTCAAAAAATGAGAACCATTTGTTATATATCTATAAATAATGAATAAATGATTGAGTGGAAAAACCGTGGATACATGCAACACCTTTTAAATGAAAATAAGGGGCAGATTAAGTTGAACACCAGCATAAAGTGTTAATCTATCATATCTGAGTAAAACTTAATTTTTTGTAGTAAAATATATACTATGGTAGTCATGGAGGAAACGGATTTTAATATCCTTAAATGTGTTATTATATGGTCCTACGGCATACAAACTTAAAAAAATAGAGATTTTGACAGAGAATAGACAAGTGTTCTATAATAACGAAAACATCATGCTTAAAAAAATGCTTACATGTAATTAAAAATGAATATGTTTGCAGTTAAATCATCATTTATTATATTGTCATTTAAAGATTTCGCTGCACTTCCTTAATTTATGGCATTTCCTGAGCATTTGATATGTACACAGTTTTTACATGTAATACACGAAAAATAGTGACAATATTAAAGGCTACATATGTATCTTACGCACACAAAGCAGTACATATATTTAGGAAAGAAAACACAATAGTAGACTTTGAAACAAAATTGATGCAAAGCAGGCGCCTTTGAAAGTGGGGGGGGGCGAGAATTTTTTTCAGTTACTTGTAAATTAAAGTTGACAAGCAAAAAAAAAAGCAAAAAAAAAAAAAAAGAAAAAAGAAAAGGAAATTGCTCAAACTCGAAAATCCTATTTCGT
Organism: Saccostrea cuccullata; assembly: GCF_032062105.1. Classification (NCBI taxonomy): domain Eukaryota; kingdom Metazoa; phylum Mollusca; class Bivalvia; order Ostreida; family Ostreidae; genus Saccostrea; species Saccostrea cuccullata. Next base: position 14,971 of record NW_026928763.1, on the reverse strand, counting down.
GAGGGAGGGGTGGGGCAACTTTTTTTCAATGTCAACTTTCTTTCACTACCAGTTGTTTTGCAAACAATACTATACATTTCCTTGATATCATTTTACTATGGTAAGAAGTGGGAGGGGGCACCGACCTTTCAATAAACATTTTCAATAGTATAGGTAATGTTGGGAAAAAAGTGCCCCCCCCCCTTTTGTTGCTACGTGCCTGCAAAGCATCAAATCGGCCGCAAAAATTAGCTTTTTTGTTAAAAAAAAAAGAACAAATTGTAAACACAAGATTTCTAAAGTATTAAAATTATAAAAGTTAAAAAACAAGATAACCACCATCTTCGCTAGCTAAAGGCTTGAGAAGATGGTGAAACGGAAATGGCACGTGAACCAATTATTTAATGTAATCTACTTTATTGAAATAAATCCACCAATGAACGTAAAAACGTTATATAATCAAAGTGACAAATTTTATCAAACTTCTCTCAGTACCACTTTTTATTTTAAAAATCTACACTTCCCCTTCTTTGAATACACTGCAACATGTGCGTGTTGAAATAGGGGAGGAGCATGCTTAATACATTTGGGACATACCGGTATAATGAATTAATTCAATGACCAAGTCACGAAACATCAGTAATGGTCTTAATTTTTTATCATACAGATTTTTAAAAATAAATGAAAATGCAATTCAATTATTAATTTCTTTTTAAATATTACTGTATACCTGTAGTATCTTTATTGGCATATTCATTGCATATACATGTATTATTGTCTTATAAACACGTACTAATGTTATCTGCATTGTTATTTGTCATACATCAGTAATGATTTGTCATACGTCATTTAATACGAGTGATATTGTGGGGATCCGAACATCCCCCCCATTATCCTCAGGCTATTGTTTTTCGTTAGAAGACCTCACTCTCTCTTAGCTTCTCATTTTATTTCCAGTCTCTATCTCCTATAAGAATGTACTCTACTATAAAAATGACTTGCTAATCTTGGCTGCCCTCTTTCCCTTAGACCTGAAGTTGAACAGGTTACATTTGAGAGGAGTAACTCAAATTAAAAAGAGATAAACAAGTAGCCTCCCTTTGACTTTTTTTTCATGTGGCATGAAAGCGAGACTGGAATTACCCGCAACCATAAAGAGCTGTCACTATCTCGTTACATGTAGTAAGTTATTCGTTTTTACAATGTACATTGTATTAGTCTAATAAAGGCCCATCACAAAAATTACACGCGATCAAAAATCAATATATTTTGGCAAATTATTTATTTCACTAGATCTTTTTGAATTTTCAGCTCGAATTTTCTAGGTTCAATACTTCGTTAGGCCTACATATGTTATAAACTCTCGGATCGGAAAATATTTTTAATAATAAACTTTTTAAAATTAAGCGGTCTTCTTGAAATGCCAACAGTAGTTTCTGAATTGCATGCTTGTTTTGGATAGGGCCTGTGGCTTTGTGCACTTGTATCTTGTATCTTGACTCAGCCAAACGTAAATCATTTTTATTATCATTTATGAAGCCAGTCGATGCAGACTTCACGACATACACAATTTGTGTTTTGTAAAGGAGTAAAACAAATAATTTTCAGTTTTTATATACATCCTGCTAGTTGCTACCGATGTAATTATTTATGTTAAAAATATATTCTAGAATTAATTCCGACTTGTGACAATAAAGTTTCTCGGGTGATCTCCCTTTGATTACATAGTTACCATGGAGACGAGATCAGGAGATAAAACATAAATACATTGTTTGTAAAATAAATAAGATTTGGGGGAAAGAATATCTATTTTTTAAAAAAATATTTCAGCATAATCAATGATAATGTAAACCTAGATCAACTTTGCCTGACTAAAATGTCTTGGGTTAGGAATGAGTCACCATTATTGCACCTTCATACAGTCATGCCTATAGTATAGAGACTCCGAGAGACTTTTGTACTTTTTTTTGCACCACAACACAAAATAACTTATAATAAATGGTAAATTTGCATTTAAAAACTAATTAAAATTTACAAAAGCAACATACAATCTTGTTTCTTTTTAATTAATTTGGATAAGCCCCCATTATTTCCACATTGGTGGTCGGTGCGAAGAGATTTGAATTGAACGAAAATCAAATATTTCGATGTGGCCAAACCCCTCGAACAAAATAAAATAACACTCTATTTGTTCATTTTTTAATTTCCTTTTTAAGGCCATATAAAATTAATCTTTAGATTCTCATCCCCGCCCGCCCCTCTCAAAATGTCCCGCCCCGATGTTTTTTATTTTGATTTTGGGGTATTTTCATGTATTTTTATTCAGTAAGAATTTGGGTCAAAGTTAAAAGAGTTATCTCCCGTCTGTATTAAAAGTCGCGTGTCGCTTAATCTATAGCAAAAACGCCATGTGAAGAACGGAGAAAAATCGGCAATAAAAGCAGTTTAAACATGTAAGGAAAAGATACCAGTAATTTGTCAGTATAGTGAAGGCAGAGAAGAAAAAATAGCATACATACATCTAGATACCATCTCTGGCATGAGCAAGCTTTGAGAGAGATTTTAACCAGTTAGTAAAAATAGACGAGGAAAATGACACCTGGTCAAGTTATATAAAACGATCTCCAGCTGTGTGACTTTGCTTTGAAATAAAAAAAATATCTACAACATCGTAGACAGACTTAAGAGAAGGCTTAGATTTTTCAGTAGAATAATTATTAGAACATTTATAAAGATTTTGCAAAATAAGAAGTCACACATACACAATTTATTGGTATCCCCACCTCATTTTGTTCAGGGTGTGCCATGTTAAATGTGTACTTGATAATTTGTTAATTAACAATAAATATTTAATTTTTAAAGCAAAAATTTTTTTTAAATATTTAAAAGAATATGAAAAGAATTCAATCTATTCATATTTGCATTAAGGTAATGAAAAAAAAAATGTGTACGGGGCGTCCATTGTTTTGTTGATACTTAGGCCTATATATAAATTAACAATTATAAAAAATAAAAAATAAGATCCGCCCATCCGCCCCAAATTTTTTAGCAAATTAGGATGAGAATCTAAAGATTAATTTTACCTGGCCTAATGGTGTGAATTTTATTTTGTTCAAAGGGTGTGGCTACAGCAAAAATTTGAATCAAAGACGAAAAAAATGCTAAATTTTGATAAAAAGTGGCAAAGTTCACGTGTTTAGACGTTTTCTGCACAAATATGACGTCAGCAAATGAAAATTTTGGCGTAAACTATTCAAGTATGATACCTAAGGATAATATTTCCGTAAATAATTTTCTTCTTCCCCTCACTTTATTTTTCCTAAAATCATTAGGCCGATTAAGCACATTCGTGAATTTAGCTCTTTTCCCCACTTATAATGTCTGTGGAAAGAACTTGATATCTCTTACAAACATTCTACCCCCAATCCAGGTAAAGGGTTCATATCAGGTTTGGTCAATTTTTGCATTTGTTTTGTCACTTGTCATTTATTGGTTTCTTCCTGCTCCTTTCCCACCGTAAGCCTTGAGACAAACTTTTACACAGCTAAAAGTTTTAAATCTGATACTTTAACAAACTACAACAGAATGTTATTTTTATTTTTATTTTTCCGTCCATGCTTGAGATGAAAACAATTGACTGCAAATATTATTGCGAATCGAGATGCCTCTCGTACATATTTGTATACAGATACTCATAAGGATATCTCAGATAGGACAATCGACCTAATTGTAGGAATTCAGACAAATTTTTTTTCAAACCATCGTTTATCAAAATTTAAACTTAATAACATCATTATTTACAAACTGCATTATTGATGGAATTTTCCGTTATTTAATAGTCACGTCACAGAATATACAGCGGGTGTGATCGGGGTGAGCGGGTGTTTTATAATCCGAGTTTCCTCATATTTTAATTTGTATTGTTTTATGGACGTTTGAGCTACACACTATTGATGAAGCATTTGTGGTTATAAAAACAATAAAGAAACTTGCTGTTTCTCTTTGAAATTCGGAGACTTTAATTGGAAGAAGTAAACTGCTAAAAACAATAATTGGAGGATACGATTGTAATAACATAATTGTAAATGCAACTTAAATTAATAGATACACCTTTACATAGTTAAAGTTTTGACATAAGGTTTTTTCTGCTGAACATATATGAATAGGAACGATTTCATTAAACCTTGACTGGGGGAAAATTGACCTCTCACGATTGACTTATAAAAACGGCCTTACTCAAAACTTTGTTTTGCATTCTAGTACACGATGTTTTTTTTTATTCCTAGAGATCACAAATATGATGAAATCTTCTGGAATAAATCGCACCTACCTACAGACCCCATGATTTTACCCTGAATCATGACAGATAAGATAAGGTCCTCCCCCCCCCCCCTCCACCAAGAACAGATCTGTTATTGCCTCTTTTAATTTAATCGATACTTATTTATGTCAATCTATTCATACAACAAAAATATTGCACGTGAGTTTTCATACTTTTGCAAAATCTATGGTTCATTAGATACTGACCTTACTTCAAGATGGCCTTATGTTCAGGATATCTGTGTACAGTGCCACAATGTTAACATGATCTTGACACGAATGAAATGAAAAATGGTACATGACGTTTCAAGTTCTTATTAAAAATATACATAATTAAGGACGTAAAAGAAATACGTATTTCCTTATCTATAGGAAATCACATTATATGTATCGTCAAATTATTGTTAAGTGTAATAACGGAAAATATCATACTGTTATCAAAACTAAAATTAAATTCAAAGCTATATTTACTATAAGATCAATTAAATGAAAAAAAATCATCACTTGTCTGAATATAAACAAGTCATTAAAACAGAGGACGTGTAATCTTAATTTACAATTATTCTTATTTTATATAATAATAAAATACGGAGAAAACAGAATTACTCTTTCCATTGAGATAATAAAAACCCTTTTTTTACTGCTTTTTTTTTTTTGGTTTTCTTCACATCTTTTGATTTTATAAATAATTTGTTAATTTCCGTGTTAAGAGTAATAAGAGACTTGCGTTCATTATGAAATTTGTTGGATACAATTCACAATCGGTCAAATAATTTTCGGTGATTTGGGGCATGAAGGCAATGATGAGGAAGTAAGTTCCGGTGATTTGTGTGGTGAAGACGATAACGAGGAAAAAAGTTCCTGTGTTTTGCGTTGTGAAGGCAATGAAGAAAACCCGCGTGAAGGCAATGAAGTAAACTCGCGCGAAAATGCTACGATACCAAAATTTCAGAAGTCTAATAAACAGATTAAAGTGTTGCATTTAAATGTGTGTGGAATAGTCTCAAAAATTAGAACTCCTGATTTCATTGAATATGTTTCTCAATTTGATATCTTATGTTTCACTGAAACTAAAATTGATGTTTATGATGATATATATGTATTCCTGTTTATGAATGACTACCACCAATTATTCGTCAAAATTGTAAACATAAATGAGGTGGCATTGCAGTTTTTGTCAAAAGTGACATTTATAGATATGTTAAGGTTGTTGATACAGCTAGTCAATGCATCTACTTATTCTCTGTCGAAAATGTTACGCAACATGACACTTTATTTGGGGTTGTATACATCCCACCAGAAAATAGTCCTTATAGTTCTGTTGAAATGTTTGATGAAATTGTAAATAAGTTAGTTACTATTGACAAAAATTATCAAGTATGTCTAATTGGAGACTTTAATGCTCACACAGAATCTCTTGCAGACTATATTGTTGTAAATGATACTATTCTCGATAATCTGCTGATTGATGAAGACTCCAGGAAATATATGAACAGTTTTAACTCCTTACTCGAGCTTGGTATTTTAAAACAGGGGTATTCAAAGGACAAGCGTGTTGATATTTATGGAAATATTCTACTTGAAGTTTGTAAAAGCTTAGATATATATATTGCAAATGGTAGAGTCGGTGACGATAGTTTTATAGGTGCTGCAACCACAAGTAAAAATACTGTTATTGATTATGTCATTGTGTCTCCATCTTTATTTGATTGTATTTCTACTTTCAAAATTTGTAATTTTGATCCTATGTTGAGCGATATGCATTGTCCTGTTATTGTACACTTTCATACTGTGTTTATGACAAAAAACTGAAAAGAATCTCTCTGTAAGTTTAAAGAAAATACTGCAGAAAATCAAGATGTTTTAAAAATAAAGTGGAAAAGTAGCAATGCACATAAATTATTAAAATTGTAAATGAAGAGATATAAATGAACTGCTTATAAATCTTGAGAATGTTGACATGAATCAGGTTGATATTGGTTTAGTAATTCTATCATCAAGAATGCGCCGGAAAAAGCAGATATGTTTATTGTGACTAATAACAATGAGCGGAGTTCTGTAAGATCTAAACTCTGTAAACCTTATTTTAACAAAGAATGTTATTTGAAACGTAAAGAGTATCACAAATGTAGAAATCTCCATTGGAGACTGAAAAGAGTTGAGACTGAACAGAGTTTATTGCAAAGCAGTAGAGAGTATATAATACTTTAAATAAACAGTTTAAAGAGTATTAGCAAATTTTTTTTAATAAACTGTGTGTAGTGAGTAATTTGCCTAGTACTGATGCAAAAGCATATTTGTCATTATTGAATAAATGTGACAGAAAGGGTAGTAAAAATGTTGAGAAAATTGCTCTGGATGTTTTCTATGATTATTTTAAGAATATGAATGCTTTAGATGATGATTCGGATGATGATGTTAATCAGTTTCCAAATGTATCTAATTTTAATATTGAGTTGAACCACGCTATTACTGAAACAGAAGTATTGAATGCTATAATGTCGCTGAAAAACAACAAAGCCTGTGATGGTGATCTTATTTTGAATGAATTTTTGAAAAATACATCTGTAAAATTAATGCCTCTATATGTAAAAATTTTTAACATGGTTTTCATGGCTGGTATTGTGGCTGACAGTTGGTCAGAAAGTTATATTTGTCCAATTGACAAAAACAAAGGAGATCCTAATGTTGTAGATAATTATCGTGGTATTACCATTCTAAGCTGTTATGGAAAATTGTTCTCTTGTATCTTGAATAATAGGTTGCATAAATATTTAGAAAACTGAGGTATGCTCTGTGATGAGTTTCAGTATACATTCAAGTGTCCTTTTTTAAAAGGATTGTTACGTCATGCTGTAAAAAATGACGTCATATCAACAGAGAAAGACGCTGTTAAATCGCCATGATGAAAATCAACAGAGAAGATAACAGAAGAATTAAGGTAAGTTCCTTAGCTAAGATTATAAGATTAGTGTTAGATATATTACTAAACTTATATATTACACGCACACTTTTATGTTTATACATTAGAAAATAGAAAAAATACATATCTACCGGAAATGGCGAGGACAGGTTTGTCGTGCTAGAATGAATGGCCAATTCATTACCGAAGCAAACCTGCTTGGAGTTTGGGACTAGCACCTGATGAGAGTTCTCTTTCAAAATTACTGGCATTTTAACCGACATCTTTTGACCTTTTGGCATCTTTTAAAATTATAATTATGCTATAGCACAAACCAAAATTTCTAAATTCAATTTGGCTTAACTCATTCTTGGTCATTTTCTTTAATAAATTTTGATTTTTGTTCCCATATATGCACACACAAATACATATAGTCTGTTATATTCAAAATGTATTCTTAACTTTAGCCAGTGCTTAGGTTAGTATTCCTTTAGGCTTTTAACTTTGTACAGTACTATTGCTAATTTTAAAACATTATCTAAAACTTAATTTTAATCGGTAAAAACAGCAATTATTTACAATATTTCAAGTTTACAATATTTCAAACTAAATAAAATTAATGTAGCAAATCTAAATTATTTCATCCCCCCCCCCTTTTTTGTTCATTTTAAAACTAGATTTTATTATACATATACAACTTCCAAATATGTATTTAATCCCCCTTCTCATTTTAATTTATATTTAATCTCTAATTTATGTTCAGATGTTATTGAACAAAATATCCCCCTATTTGTTTTTTATTTGCAATTTTTCCTCACCTCATCTTTATTTTCTCTTTATATTATTTTGACATTTAACTACACGTATGGTCGGCCACCAAAAAATGATTGTAGCAACACGGTGGTTTATTTATTTATTTATTATTTATTTATTTTTAGAAAATAATTAGTAGATGTACTACGTATGTCTACACGATCATACGGAGGCCTGTTCTCCTTATGAGAACAGAGAATTGAGGCTGGAAGCACTAGGTGAAAAAAAGAAAATGTGTATTTTCTTATCACCAATACAATATACTAACTACAAATACAAACATGGCAGTATTGCGAAGCACATTTGATGTGATACATTGTAAAATGACTGGCTGATACCAAGACTTACAGTTGTCTAAATAATAAACAAAGTTTCAAATAAACTGTAGTTAATATGTAAATAGAGCAACTTTTGAGATATTTATGGATCAGAACCTAACAGTTCTTCTCTGTTTTTCTCCCATTATCGATAAGTGTTAATACACTCAGACGAGGAAGTCAATTCTCAAGCTCTCTGGAAACAAGTATACGACAATTAAAAAATCTAAGGAAAGTGGAGACTTCAAAGTGCCCGGAATTCCAAGATACTCAAAGCATCTCTTGAGAACTATGACCATCAATTCACAAATACGCCAAAAAGGAAAATGAGGATGGAAATTTTCAATTCCCTCCCATCGGTTTTTTTTTTTTTTTTTTTTTTTTTTTTTTTTTTTGGTTGCAGTATTGTCAAATTTTCCCCACTTATAATGTTTGTGGAAAGAACTTAATATCTCTTACAAATACTCTACCCCCAATCCCCGTTAAGGATTTATATCAAGTTTGGTCAATTTCTGCATTTGTTTTGTCACTTGTCATTTATTGGTTTCTTCCTGCTCCTTTCCCACCGTAAGCCTTGAGACAAACTTTTACACAGCTAAAAGTTTTAAATCTGATACTTTAACAAACTACAACAGAATGTTATTTTTATTTTTATTTTTCCGTCCATGCTTGAGATGTAAACAACTGACTGCAAATATTATTGGGATCTAGATGCCTCTCGTACATATTTGTATACAGATACTCATAAGGATATCTCAGATAGGACAATCGACCTAATTGTAGGAATTCAGACAATTTTTTTTTCAAACCATCGTTTATCAAAATTTAAACTTAATAACATCATTATTTACAAACTGCATTACAGATGGAATTTTCCGTTATTTAATAGTCACGTCACGGAATATACAGCGGGTGTGATCGGTTGACAAGGGATGCTTACTTCTCCAGGGCCCCTGATTTCACCTTTGGTGATGTTTTATATATCTGAGTTTCCTCATATTTTAATTTGTATTGTTTTATGGACGTTTGAGCTACACTACACACTATTGATGAAGCATTTGTGGTTATAAAAACAATAAAGAAACTTGCTGTTTCTCTTTGAAATTCGGAGACTTTAATTGGAAGAAGTAAACTGCTAAAAACAATAATTGGAGGATACGATTGCAATAACATAATTGTTAATACAACTTAAATTAATAGATACACCTTTACATAGTTAAAGTTTTGACATAAGGTTTTTTTCTGCTGAACGTATATGAATAGGAACGATTTCATTAAATCTTGACTGGGGGAAAATTGACCTCTCACGATTGACTTATAAAAACGGCCTTACTCAAAACTTTGTTTTGCATTCTAGTACACGATGTTTTTTTTATTCCTAGAGATAACAAATATGATGAAATCTTATGGAATAAATCGCACCTACCTACAGACCCCATGATTTTACCCTGAGTCATGACAGATAAGATAAGGTCCTCCCCTCCCCCCCCCCTCCACCAAGAACAGATCTGTTATTGCCTCTCTTAATTTAATCGATACTTATTTATGTCAATCTATTCATACAACAAAAATATCGCACGTGAGTTTTCATACTTTTGCAAAATCTATGGTTCATTAGATACTGACCTTACTTCACGATGGCCTTATGTTCAGGATATTTGTGTACAGTGCCACAATGTTAACATTATCTTGACACGAATGAAATGAAAAATGGTACATGACGTTTTAAGTCCTTTTTAAATATATACATAAATTAGAACGTAAAAAAATATGTATTTCCTTATATATAGGAAATCATATAATTATATGTATCGTCAAATTATTGTTAAGTGTAATAACGGAAAATATCATAATGCTAAAGTGCGTCATCAAAACAAAAATTATATTTTAAACTATATTTATAATGAGATCAATTAAATGAAAAAAAATTATCACTTGTCTGGATGTAAATAAGTCATTAAAACAGAGGACGTGTACTCTGAATTTACAATTATTCTTATTTTATATAATAATAAAATACGGAGAAAACAGAATTACTCTTTCCATTGAGATAAAAAAAAACATTTCTTTCTGCTATTTTTTTTTTTTTTTTTTTTTTTTTTTTTTGTTTTTGTTTTCTTCACATTTTTTGATTTTATAAATAATTTGTTAATTTCCGTGTTAAGAGTAATAAGAGACTTGCGTTCATTATGAAATTTGTTGGATACAATTCACAATCGGTCAAATAATTTTCGGTGATTTGGGGCATGAAGGCAATGATGAGGAAGTAAGTTCCGGTGATTTGTGTGGTGAAGATGAGAACGAGGAAAAAAGTTCCTGTGTTTTGCGTTGTGAAGGCAATGAAGAAAACCCGCGTGAAGGCAATGAAGAAAACTCGCGCGAAAATGCTACGATACCAAAATTTCAGAAGTCTAAAAAAAGATTAAAGTCTTGCATTTAAATGTGTGTGGAATAGTCTCAAAAATTAGAACTCCTGATTTCATTGAATATGTTTCTCAATTTGATATCTTATGTTTCACTGAAACTAAAATTGATGTTTATGATGATATATATGTATTCCTGTTTATGAATGACTACCACCAATTATTCGTCAAAATTGTAAACATAAATGAGGTGGCATTGCAGTTTTTGTCAAAAGTGAAATTTATAGATATGTTAAGGTTGTTGATACAGCTAGTCAATGCATCTACTTATTCTCTGTCGAAAATATTATGCAACATGACACTTTATTTGGGGTTGTATACATCCCACCAGAAAATAGTCCTTATAGTTCTGTTGAAATGTTTGATGAAATTGTAAATAAGTTAGTTACTATTGACAAAAATTATCAAGTATGTCTAATTGGAGACTTTAATGCTCACACAGAATCTCTTGCAGACTATATTGTTGTAAATGATACTATTCCCGATAATCTGCTGATTGATGAAGACTCCAGGAAATATATGAACAGTTTAAACTCCTTACTCGAGCTTGGTATTTTAAAACAGGGGTATTCAAAGGACAAGCGTGTTGATAATTATGGAAATAAGCTACTTGAAGTTTGTAAAAGCTTAGATATATATATTGCAAATGGTAGAGTCGGTGATGATAGTTTTATAGGTGCTGTAACCACAAGTAAAAATACTGTTATTGATTATGTCATTGTGTCTCCATCTTTATTTGATTGTATTTCTACTTTCAAAATTTGTAATTTTGATCCTATGTTGAGCGATATGCATTGTCCTGTTATTGTACACTTTCATACTGTGTTTATGACAAAAAACTGAAAAGAATCTCTCTGTAAGTTTAAAGAAAATACTGCAGAAAATGAAGATGATGGAAAAGTAGCAATGCACATAAATTATTAAAATTGTAAATGAAGAGATATAAATGAACTGCTTATAAATCTTGAGAATGTTGACATGAATCAGGTTGATATTGGTTTAGTAATTCTATCATCAAGAATGCGCCTGAAAAAGCAGATATGTTTATTGTGACTAATAACAATGAGCGGAGTTCTGTAAGATCTAAACTCTGTAAACCTTATTTTAACAAAGAATGTTATTTGAAACGTAAAGAGTATCACAAATGTAGAAATCTCCGTTGGAGACTGAAAAGAGTTGAGACGGAACAGAGTTTATTGCAAAGCAGTAGAGAGTATAAAAATACTTTAAATAAACAGCTTAAAGAGTATTAGCAAAATTTTGTTAATAAACTGTGTGTAGTGAGTAATTTGCCTAGTACTGATGCAAAAGCATATTTGTCATTATTGAATAAATGTGACAGAAAGGGTAGTAAAAATACTGAGAAAATTGCTCTGGATGTTTTCTATGATTATTTTAAGAATATGAATGCTTTAGATGATGATTCGGATGATGATGTTAATCAATTTCCAAATGTAACTAATTTTAGATTGAGTTGAACCACGCTATTACTGAAACAGAAGTATTGAATGCTAAAAAGTCGCTGAAAAACAACAAAACATGTGATGGTGATCTTATTTTGAATGAATGTTTGAAAAATACATCTGTAAAATTAATGCCTCTATATGTAAAAATTTTTAACATGGTTTTCATGGCTGGTATTGTGGCTGACAGTTGGTCGGAAAGTTATATTTGTCCAATTGACAAAAACAAAGGAGATCCTAATGATGTAGATAACTAGTGCTAATTGTAACGGGGACCGTTACAGATGTTTCCCAAACGCTCCCCAACTCCCTTTTGGTGCCATATTCCCTGTAATCTCGATTAAATAAGAAATACTTTATGGAATTTGGACTTAATCAAGATCTTCCCAGAAAAATAAAAAATATATTCAAAAATAGGCATTGCACGCGTGTTCATGTGTGTAGCGACCATATTATCATGTCTACAATATCTCAAATTTTAATATACTTAATAATAAAGCATTTAATCCAAAAGCATTAAAAAATTCACTCATTCGAGTGTATTTTTTTATTTTACTCATTTAACGTGCACGCACGTGCAAGCACGTGCATAATGACTACACCTTCTTGTAGGAGTCCCTTACATTTATTTATGTTCTAAATCCCATCCTGTTTGGTTGAAAAACAAGGGAGTTATGGCCATTTCAAGTTTCAGCCAATCAGATTACAGCACACATGCATGCACGTGATTTCATAAATTTTTATCTTTATCGTATTGAAGGATATCTAAATGAATGACTATATTTTAAAATTCCAAACATTTCGTCAAAAAACAAAGGAGATATAGCCATATAAAGTTTCAGCCCATCAGATTGCAGCACACGTGCATGCGCGTGATTTCATGATTTTTTTCTATATTATATTTTAGGATATCTTTATGCATGACTATATTTTAAATTTCAAAGCATTTCGTCAATAAAGAAAGGAGATAAAGCCATTTAAAGTTTCAGTCAATCAGATTGCAGCACGCGCACATGCGCATGCTTTCATGAAAATTTTTATATATCATGCTGTAGATCTTCATAATGTAGGACTATGTCCAAAATTTCAAAAAATTATGACAAGAAACAAGAAAGATATTGAGACTTTAGTTTCAGCCAATCAGAGCGAAGCGCACGTGCATGCGCGTGAGATCTTGCTATTTTGACCATGCCATCTCGTCTATACTACTAATGTATCCTTACATTATGAGTTTCAAAAAAATTCATCAAAAAAAAGAAAAGTTACAGCAATATCCAATATATTGGTCATTTCACGTGTTGCACGCAAGCATGCAAGCAAGTGCGCGCAAAATGACCTTCGTTCGGCAAATCTACATGACATATCTACTGACCCTAAAAAAATTTTACTTTAGTCGGATGTGTAGTTTAAAAGATCACTCGTGGAAAAAATTTTCCTAGGAAGAAGAAAAATAATAATAACTAGAGCAAAGCTCGTTGCAAAGCAACGAGTAGGTCTTCCGTCCTGTTTGACCGGAAGTAACCGGAAGTAACTTTCATTTTGTACAAAAATGAGTAATAACGCCAAAAAATGCATTAATCACCTTAATTTATGTTAATGTAAAAATAGGCAATTTTTTGCTACTTCCGGTTTGACCGGAAGTGACAACGACGGGCGGAAAATTAATTTTTAATGCTCCCAGAGGCATATGTTATCCCAAAACGGGTTAAGAACGGCAAAAATACGAGTATTTCGACTACTTCTGGTTTGGCCGGAAGTGACGATGACGGACGTATTTTGAAGACTCCAATTGATTGAGCTTGACATTTTGAACAACTTTGCTTCTTTGAGGTATTACAAATTCTCAATACTTAATGAGATATAAAAGAAAAACTTTCGACCCCTCTAGGCCCTTAATTTTAGGGGCCAGCCCTTTTTAAAAGTTATCATTTGAAAGATTGCCGAATTCTACACTTCTTTTGTTCTATATATTTTAACAAAATATTTCCAGGTAAAAAGATATCATTGAAAAGGTGTTTAAAATTTCGAATTTTGCTATACGACAATATTCGGGCCGTAGCGAGCACCGACGTGCGGTACTTCCGATAAAAATGAAATAGATTCCGCAAATCTACAGACTTAGGTCTACCATACCTGAAAGTATCATGTGTCTATCTAAAGCCGTTTAGGAGAAATCGTGCGGACAAACTGACCCTTAAAAAAACATTAAAATGCTTATAACTCAGGACCGGAAGTGACATCATCAAAACGGGAAAAAAAGCATAAGATTCAAGTGATGTTACATAAGTCCTGAAAGTTTCATGGAAATCCATCGAGCTGTTTTCGAGAAATCGCGTGCACAGAATCGGTAAGAAAAAAAACAATAATTACTAGTGCTAATTGTAACGGGAACCGTTACAGATGTTCCCCAAACGCTCCCCAACTTCATTTTGGTGCCTCATTCCCCCTGAGATTCATCAAATAAACTAAACTTGATGCATCTTAATCTTAAACAACGTTTTTCCTAAAGTATACCAAGTATATAGCAAATTTTTGCATTGCACGTGCGCACACTTGCATGCATATGCGGAATGACCATATCATTGTATCTACACTATTAATTTATTTTAATGCACTTAATATCAAGGCATTTAATCAAAAAGTATTCGAAAATACGTTAAATCAAGTGCGTTTATAATTATACGTATTGCACGTGCATGCACGTGCATGCATGTGCATGATGACCATACCCTTCTGTAGGGGTTCATTACGACT
>NW_026928762.1:0-36179 GCF_032062105.1 Saccostrea cuccullata | reverse complement strand
ACTAAACAGCTGCTAAACAATAGAATTAAGATAAAATATCTAAATCAATCAGTTTTTGAAAGACATTTCTAGTATTTAAGAATTAAAGAACTTTTCACAGAATCAAGAGGACAATATCACTAAAACATGGTATCATTGAGATTAAATTTGACCGTTTAATATTAGAGGCAAGGTCACGTCAGGTCAAGGTCATTGCCTTTTTCCTGGACATTAAGGATAAAAAAATACTGTTTCCAGTCATGTGATCACTACTTGAATTTCAAAAGATTGAAAGTTTTTATTTGCTTTTTGCATAAAAATGTACTACCATGTAGAGCCTATAAGATGATATTGACATTTGCTTATCCGAATTTTCTCTACTTTTCTTAAATTTTTAGGATATATTAGTTATTTTTATTTGCTTCTTATATTTAACTTTTTCTCATTTTCACATATAGTAAAGTTGTCACATAAAGGTACAAAAATGATACGAAAACTAAAAGTTTTGATCGTGTTCTAAGAGAGAAATAATACTTTTTACGGATTTTTGGCTCAAATCTGTACATTGATTTGAAGCATTTAAAAGCCAAAATAGTTCTAGTATGTGTGAAAAATATTATTTATTTGATAAATTTGGAAACTTTAGTCTCTTTATGTTAATTTAACGTACATTTGAAAATTTGGTGTAGTCTTTGATTGCGTAAGAATTATAATTAAGTTCAAAGATCTATAATAATTTTGAGAAGCAGAAAAGAAGATATTTTCATACGCCACCATTCCGCCAAAAATGTAGTCTCTGCTAGTTTTCAAACGCAGTTTACAATTTCTATTTAAAGTTGTACAATTTTGATGAGGAAAGAAAAATATCTTTTAAATCTCTTACACCGAAATATATAAGACATACATGTATAATCAAATATACTTTGAATCAATTTCATCTAATTTGAAACCAGAGAAGAATCCTACCTTAAAATGATTCCCATTACAATTGTTTACCAGGGATAACCCATGGAAGCCAGTGGCTTATTTCCAATGTGGTCCTAATACATGTATATTGTATGTTGAAAAAAAAAATGAACAGAAAAAATGTAAATACTATTGCTAAGATGAAAGATCAAGTTGACAACACAGATATCCGTTAAATGAAATGTAGTATGTATTTATAACAAAGCTTCACATGGTTGAAATCGTAAAAACTAATAAATAAATGAGAAAGAACTAATAAAACACGTGTTAACTTTTACGCTGGGCAATAACCTCTTCTAATAAAAAATTCTTAACATTTCTTTGAAAAGCAAACTTATTTCTAGTATTTCAAGGTGCTTTCTGTAATTTCACACAAAAATACATTTTAAAAAATTTTCATCCTAAAGTTATTGAAACTTCGAATTTTTGGATGGGTATCATTAACACATCCTTGCATTTTCACAAATTTTAAAATTATTCTTAAAGCCTAGTAAAAGTGGCAAACTTGTGAATTAATAAAAAATATTTAAACTTAAATCTAGAAAAAATAATTTCATTATATGATAATAATATTCGGGATAGAAATGTTCAAAAGCAAAAACCCCTTCAAAGTATGATCATTCTGCGCTTAGTGTTGTGAAAAGAATATGGAGATAACGAACATTATTCAATATCAAAGTCAATAAAACAATACAAAATAGGAGCAGAGCAAACACGGACCTCCGAAACATCAGAGGTTGGATCAGGTGCCATGGAGGAGTGAGCATTGCCTGCTGACTAGTCACACCCGCCGTGTGCTCCTCGTCATGATCGGGAAATAACGGACAATCTATGTCAAATCAGTGTATAAATAATGGACTAACAATAAGTATGAAAAATGTCAATCAGCATTTGTCTCAATAATAAATTATATTTGCTGACAACGTCATTGTACAGTCGTTTAGCCAGTTCCGGATTTTGACCAATTCCGAAGAAGTATTAATTTAAGAGCCGATAATTAATAAATTCAAATGTGTTACAATAAATTGCTACCTATGGTAAGAAGGCTTATTAATGAGTATTTGAATAATGTCAAGTTTTGATCGGTTGCTGTCAGTTCGGTTTCGTTTTTGTACTCGAAACAGTCGACATACTTTTACTGTGCAACAAATCTGAATCGCCGCGACGCGTAAGTCTGCAGAAATACCTCTTTAGAGACACCAATTTTTCACACAAAACAACATTCCAGGTATCAAAATAGGTTTGATATGTACTCTAATAAATACTAAAAACTTGTCAAAAATAAATATTTAGAACACTGGAAGATATCGGAATATTTTCATGTTGTCATTTTACTAATTCCGGATATCCATAATAGACACTATTTATATATTCGTTTTTCGTTGTTTCCTTCATTGTAAACGTTACTTATTATACCTCAACTTGAAAAGCAGGGGATGGGGTATATAGTGATGGGATTTTTGTCCATCAATCCGACCGTACATCTGTCCAGCTGTCTGTATATCCGTCCGTCTATTATTTCCGCCATTTCACGTGTATCTTGTATATTATTCTTTGTATATATTGTACATATTGTTGAACCTCATGTACCATTGATATGGTCTGAGTGAATAAATTGAACTTGAACTTGAACTTGAACTATTACACTTAGGGGTAAACATTTATTATCCGCAGCTCCTCTTCTACCACTTAATAAAATTTAATGAGGATTTCACAGCATCTTTGTTAAATAGTGCCAAAATGCATCCTCTTTCTTCTTTTTTTTGATCCGGCACTTAATTTAGGCTTCCTTAGCAAAACTTGGTTACTGCCATTCTTTCTAATATTGAAGGGTATGCCCATCTCTTATCCAATTTTCTCCTATACCACTGAATAAAAATGATACTTAATTTCACAGATTCTTTATTGCATAACGCATTGTGCACCTCTTATATTACCTTTTAATTCGACACTTATTTTGGGTCTCCAAGAGCAAAACATGGACTCTGTCATAACAATCATAAAGTTGGCGTGGGGTATCATTAAAAAAAGTTAACTCAATGCTTACAGTACCTCTAGTTTCTGTTTATCCTCTGGATACAATAACTTATTGGTTAGCAATAATTTTAAGTTTTCTTAGGCATGCCAATGGATTATGTGTGGGACTTAAATATTTTAATTCAGGGTCGAATTGAATGGGAACTGCTAGGGTAATCGTAACTCGTCGGCTTATTCGTAACTGGTAAAATGAGTACCTATGTTAACTTGCGAAATAAATTTTTGGAGGGAAGGCTGAACTTTTATGAAACAATATTTAATTCTACAAATCATTGAACTATCTTGACAAAAAACATATTTTGAAATAATGCCTCGTATTTTTATAGCACTGTCGAATCGGTTTCTTATTAGGAATTGGTCAAACAACTGTATCGACCATATAATTAACGAAATGATGACTTTAAACGAGACTGTTGATATTCTTGTTTCATAAAAAAAATTGAATTAGACGTAACCAACAGTTTTTACAATGTACATCGAAAATACAAATATTTTGACATCCAAAACAGAAACTAAACAGGATTGCACAATTTTTCATGAACATATTTTGCAACAAAATAGAGTTTAACTTCGTGTGCAATGTTGAAAGAGATGATCTCATACTGAATTTAAGTCTTTTCAACGTAGATTCTTGGATTATTTACTCATATTTACAAGCCACCACTTGCCAGTTGATCTTTTTCAAATCAACACCGTCTTTTCCAAAGAAGAAGCTCCAGAAAATAGTGCATATATCAGAAAGAAGAAAAATTCTGAAAGAATGCCTTTAGAAACATTCTTCAGATCATCTGGATGTAAACATAATATTGCAAAAGCAATGCTAGTGTTAGGTTAGGTCAGAAAAAAAAGAGGAACATAAGTATATTGAAGAACATATACAGTATATATATCCGAAGCGAAAATCTGTTTTTAAATGTTATATCTGGTGATTCAGATATCCGGATGTGTATTAATTGACAACCAAAGTTATAAATGCACTGTATTATCATTATTGCGAGAGTTATAACCCTTGTTATTTTTAATAACTTACTACATATGCTTTAAGGTAGGATTCTTCTCTGGTTTCTGACTAGATGAAACATTCAAAGTACAGTTGCTTATATATCTTATATAATGAGGTGTAAGGAATTTAAAGGACCATATTTTTCTTTCCTCGTCACAATTGTACAACTTTAAATAGAAATGGTAAACTGCGTTTGAAAAATAGCAGGGACTATATTTTTGGCGGAATGGTGGCGTTTGAAAATATCTTCTTCTCTGCCTCTCAAAATTATAATCGAACAATGAATTTTGTCATAATTTTTACACAATTGAAGACTTGGAGAAATTTTCAAATGTAAGTTAGATTAATAATGAGGGACTTAACTTTCAAAATATAACAAATTAATATGATTTTTCAAACAAACTAGAAATTTATTAACTTTTAAACGCTTCCTATCAATGTGCAGATTTCAGCCAAAAATCCATAAAAAGTATTTTTTCTCTCTTAGTAAACGATCAAAACTTTTTGTATTTGTATCATTTTGTATATTTATAAGACTACTTTATTATATGTGAAAATAAGAAAAGTTAAATATAGGAAGCATATGCTAGTAATATGTTATTATGCAAAAAGAACAATCATTAAACTTTTGAAATAGAAGTAGGTATAATATCATTGGCAACAGTATTTTTTTAGTCTTAATGTCAAGGAAAAAGACAAAGACCTTGGCCTGACCTTGTCTCTAATATAAAATGGTCAAATTTAATTTCACTGATACTATCACTTACTGATATTGTCTTCTTGATTCTGTGAAAATTTCATTAATTTTTAAATATAAGAAATGTGAGAAGAATCCTACCTTAAATAACATATCTTTAATGTTGAAATAGAATTAATGTGGTAATTTATTAACATTGTATGTTACTTCAGTTGGTTTGATTAAGATTTGTTAATTCTAAGCTTTATTGGTAATTCTTTTAGTTTATGAATAAATTATTAATATCATTATCATGATCAGGAGTACACTGCGCGGGTGTGACAGGTCGGCAGGGAATTCTCCCTCATCCATGATACTTGATCCCACCTCCAATGTTTTTAAGGTCCATGTTTGCACTGCGCCTATTTTGTATTGTTTTATGTTTTATGGACTTTTGATCTTGAATATTGTTCGTTATCTCCATTTATTTCATTACTATGTATCAATGTATTAGGGGTTTTGTTGTCACTTGTAAAGAAATA
Organism: Saccostrea cuccullata; assembly: GCF_032062105.1. Classification (NCBI taxonomy): domain Eukaryota; kingdom Metazoa; phylum Mollusca; class Bivalvia; order Ostreida; family Ostreidae; genus Saccostrea; species Saccostrea cuccullata. Next base: position 30,976 of record NW_026928762.1, on the reverse strand, counting down.
AGTTCTAGATGAATTTCCCAACAAAACCAGGGATGATAAGTATAAGAAGCGGTAAAAACCTTCTTATCATTCAGATTGTGAAGTAAATATATGTTGTTTGCAATAATTTCAGATGTTGCTAATCAAGGAAAATAACGGCATTTTGAAAAATTATTAAAAATATATTTGAATCATTGTTTTATACATTTTCATTTCTATTTTCATTAACAAGCAATGACTTCTTGAGCTGGTTAAAGTTTCCGATATGCAAATATGCTTATCAAATGCATATAAACAAAACTTAAAAAAAACGCATATTATTTTACTCATCAAAGAAATTTTGAAAAAGTATATGGAACAACTACCTTGTTATCATTGGATATCTGTGATCAATTTAAAGGACAGCATGGGGATTTAAAAACCAAGTGTTGAAATTATTTTTTTCCTTGATTAACTTATGAAAATACCTTGTGAATTGGGGTCCTATTTTCATTTATATTTTGGATTTAAAGAAACAAAAAAAAATATTAACCCATATTAAAGATTTTATTGTAATGTTGATGCTGCAACGTTACGCCTCAACAAAAACGAACACAAACGGACTACGATGATAATAAAAAGAGCTACGCAACATGAAGTTGCAACTGTATTTAGTGTACATCAATCGGCTTTGCAGCGGTTCAACGTACGTCTCCATCAGCTTAAAACATGAATGACAGACCAAGAACTGGCCAACAACGGTTTACCACACCCAGACAGGACCGTGAGATCCACCTTCAGCTATCGATTCAGAACTGCTGCACAAACTGCTGCTACAATTGCTGGTTGAAGAAATCAGCATAAAAGTGCCCAAATTTTTCGTAAGAGACTGAGAGGATATGGTATTCGTCCTCAACATCAGTAGATTTGAAACTTACGAGCAAAGGACATATCGATTGACCAGTATGCCCCTAAAATTTGGGAGCGATGAAAATATCATCAACTAAAGTTTTCAATTCGCAACATAAGACATTTTTGCTTTTAAAGCAACACACTCTAAATTCACTTTTTAAAAAATAAGGTTTAAACTGAAAACTTAGATTATCATGTTTAATCTGAATATAGATTCCTTTTCTGTTGAGTATATGTGGATAGATCAAACATAGTTGGCCCCCGAGACTAAATCACACCCTATAATTTGCCTTATTTGGAAATAGACATGCTGAGAACTCCATCAGCTTAAAACATGAATGACAGACCAAGAACTGGCCAACAACGGTTTACCACACCCAGACAGGACCGTGAGATCCACCTTCAGCTATCGATTCAGAACTGCTGCACAAACTGCTGCTACAATTGCTGGTTGAAGAAATCAGCATAAAAGTGCCCAAATTTTTCGTAAGAGACTGAGAGGATATGGTATTCGTCCTCAACATCAGTAGATTTGAAACTTACGAGCAAAGGACATATCGATTGACCAGTATGCCCCTAAAATTTGGGAGCGATGAAAATATCATCAACTAAAGTTTTCAATTCGCAACATAAGACATTTTTGCTTTTAAAGCAACACACTCTAAAATCACTTTTTAAAAAATAAGGTTTAAACTGAAAACTTAGATTATCATGTTTAATCTGAATATAGATTCCTTTTCTGTTGAGTATATGTGGATAGATCAAACATAGTTGGCCCCCGAGACTAAATCACACCCTATAATTTGCCTTATTTGGAAATAGACATGCTGAGACACCTACTGATATGAAAGGTTGTCAGGGGGAGAGAAGCATTGTGATAAGAAAAGTAACTACAACATAGCTGTGGAGGTCAATAATGGAAATAGTAAAGTAAATCTTGGGAGAAGACCAATGTGGTTGTTTTAGTGTGATAAATGCATGTCCATCTTTGACGACCTTTTGAGTATGCATCATTGATCTAAAGGTAAGATACATTATTGATTAAACAAATTCTGAACAAACCGAAAGTTGAAAATACCATTTCATACATGTTTACCTAATAGCGGTGGAGCATAAACCATACAAATGATGTGATTAATATCTATGTCATTAGATTAGGGTAATGTAGAAAGACATAAATGTTGGACTTTTAAAAAGTTATTTACTAATTCGTATAATTGTATATTATACAATACAAATGAAAATTATACTACACAAATGGAAAAGATGAAATATCGCAACGTTCCACATGTCATACGTATGTAATCGGTATGTCAATATAAATAGTGTGTTTCAGTGCCATTTTCATTTCATATAAGTATACTATACGAATAATACAGAATATTCAAAGAAGATCTACAGACATATGAAATGATTAATTAGAAAATTCGTACTGGTTACTAGGCAGTATCTAAAATAGTCAGCATTATGAAATACAGACATTATACTTATTTATTCTTACTCCAAAATTATTCTTAATTAACATATATCAATGAAAGCTTAATTTTGATAATTTTGATGGGTATTGCTCATTGGTTACATTTCTACAAACATTGTACTCAAAAATAACTATGTAAAATGAATAAAGTATATTTTCACACAGGTCAAATGGCAAAAAGAAGCCCTCAAACTTTTTATCTAAAAAAACCAACCTTTTACTTTTGAAGATGTTCATTTAATTCCGCCTGCCACCTTACTTTTTTGGCTGAATATTAAAATTGTTTAATGGACATGTATCAAATATATTTGTCAATAAGTTTTTATTTTCCCTCTCTCCCTACACGAAAGGGGATTTTTTTGAGTTTTGACAACTCCCATTTTTCTCCTTGTCAACAATTGTCCAGGTAAAAGATCCATTATGCATCCCATCCCTAAATTAAAACAAAGACCACAGAGCTGCCTGTAATAAATGAGAAAAAAGTTAAACACCTCCTTTTATTTTATAGCAATTATAAAGCCAAAGTAATTACACCTCTGGTTCTCTGGAAAGCCAAAATTTTCACATCGGTCGACATCCCATGTCCATTGAAATACAAACGCGTATTATTTCCTATTGGTGTAAACTTAAACTTGGAAAAGAAACAAAAATATCAAGTCTGCTGTTTAAATTAAGTGATATCGTAAATCAAAAGACTAAGAAAATTGCTTGGATAAATAATGTCTTGAATATCTTAAACGATTGTGGACTTTCAAATATTTGGAACAGTCAAGCTTTCAATCCAAAATGGTTAAGAGCGAAAGTAAAACTAACTTTAATAGATCAATTTAAACAAAAATGGAATTCGGATGTTCAAAATTTATCAAAGACCCTAAATTATAGAATATACAAAGACGAACTAAAACTTGAAAAATATTTAGAAATTCTATCACGAAAAGAAGCCATAAATTTCTGCAAATTCTGTACTTGTTATCATTATTTGCCAATTGAAACTGGACGTTGGTTAAATGAACCAAGAGAAATTAGACTATGTAAGAAATGTCAACTAAATGAAATCGGAGATGAATTCCATTACACATTAAATTGTACGTCAATGACACGTGAAAGAAATAAATGTTTAACACAAAAACAATTACGATTCAAAAATACAATTACATATAGAGAAATAATGAATTCAGATAAACAATCATTTTTAAGAAAACTGTGAATATTTATTAAAAAAAATTACTAAAACATGCTCCCCAAACTAGTAAAGACCTAAACCTTAATAGTACTATTTGTCTATCCTCATACTCAAGCATGTCATATATGTGTTTTTATTTGTCATCATTGTAGTTTACATTTATATCTCGCTATACAATTGTAAAATTGTGAAGAGATTAATAAATTCAGTTCAGTTCAGTTCATCCCATTAAACCTTCAATTTCTATGTTAATGTTATTTCTTAAATGGAATTGTTAGAATTGAATTTTATCTCAGTTAATGTAAGGGGTTTAAATACCCTTGAAAATATACATGGTCGGAAGAATGTAACATAGATATTATTCTGTTGCATGAAAGATATGGTGATAACAAATAGTATTCAATAGGTAAAAATAGCTACTTTGAGTAGGTTCACATAATTTATTGTAGGTAGAAATAGTCTTTGGACTGGACCTGATGATAACCCTCCAAAAGCATGCATCTGTTCCATCTGGAACCCTATGCTCACTCAGCTATGTACGCGTACTTCACCAACGTCATAGCACTACAATTTAAAGGACTCATAAGTTTTCCAATAAGGCAACATAATATACTTGTAACACTTAATGATATAATCAGAGAATATTAAGATAAAGTTTAAATGGAATAATTCAACAAACAGGCCCGGGTTCGATTCTCGTCCTTGGCGCCACGTCAAACCTGAGACGTAAAAATAGGTAGCGACTGTTCGTTCGCTAAGCGCTCGGCATCAGAAGTGAAAGTCACGGGTCTTTCGGATATGACCTTAAAATGTAGGTTCCGTGTCACGGTAGGCGCTGGCATGATAAAGAACCCTAACTGCTCAATGGCCCTGAGTGCCGAGTATAGGTCTAAATTTGAAGCCCTTCACCGGCATACGATGACTTCTCCATATGAGTGAAAAATTCTCGAGAGGGACGTTAAACATAATTTATACAATCAATCAATCAACAAACAAGTTATAATTTAAAGCATACATTGTATTCTAAATTCAAAACAATACTTCTAGCACTTCCGGCCAATACATTTAAAGAATTTACCAAAAATATCCAACACAAAAATACACCTAAAGAAATTCAGTCATTTAAAGCTGAACACGATTCGTAAAAGGAATTTGTCCGCCATTTTTGATTCCGAGTCTCTCTACTCTGCAGACCCCTATAAATAGGGCAAAACTTAGTCACTGTTCAGTGTAATCAGTCGACACTGGCGAAGACGGACGTATGCTATACAGAATTCGGTACCGAGAATAATAAGTTAATACTTCGTCTAATGCAGGAAAATAAGATACCAAATAAATTTACAATTAAAGTTGTATAAGTCAGTGCAGTATACAAACAACACAGATAAACGTAACTGCAATAAAATATAAACAAAGGTAATGCAAGATAACCGCACGAACACGGGTCTCCATTCCACGCCGATACCCGTGACAATAAAGCAGTCAGGTGTAACGAATGCGACAAGTATACCCTAGTATTGATGTACCGTAGATAATGCTATCGAAAATTGCATATGCCTATTTACGAGTCGTGTTCAGCTTTAATATTCTGTGGACAATAAAAGAACTGGGTCTTTAACCTCTCGCTACCGATACTTGACTGCTCACACAGGTAATTAAGCAAGTGAATGGAATGATATGGAAATAATGAACAGTATTCAATATCAAAGTCCATAAAACAAAACATAATAGGAGCAGAGCAAACACGGACCTCTGAAACATCAGAAGTGGGATCAATTGCCATGGAAGAGTGAGCATCCCCTACTGACAGGTTGTCATGATCGGGAATTAAAGAAAAAATCCGTCGTCAATTGAATGTAAGCCCGGGTCAATCAATAAGCAAGAATACTTACGAAATACACGCTAAGTATAAATTCAAAAATACACAAAATTTTCATACCACGGTGTTATCTCCGTACCTTTTGTTAAAACCGGGGTACTGTACGCTGCATTCTGTGAAATAAACTGCTCCTGCAGCAAATTCGACTGCCCTCTAATATACGTGTCACTCACAAAGCATATCACCCGGGAAGTCCTCGTGATAATTTAATCACACGACTTTTGCAACGACAAAGGAATATGGGAAATAATTGTTACAGGCCGTAAAGCTAGCTATACACAAGTAATTGTTACAACTACGAAAGTATGATTTTTCAAAGTTTACATACGCTACAGAAATTATTTCCTCTTCTACAGAGAATATGTTAATGTCATAGATCAAAGATGTATTTTTAGCCGGGCTTATTGCTCAAAGAGCAATTGCCGACTTATGTGATCCTGTTCAAGGCAGGATATTAACCCCATAGTCGCCATTTCAAAGTTACGTGCAAAAATATAGTTCTTACTCTCAACCGCTTTTGAGATAATACAAACGCTAAATAAAGCAACGAAAATAAAACGAAGTTTTATCTATACGAAATAAACATTAGCAGTTATGACTTTGAAAACTTCATAAGTCAAAGAACGTAGTTCATTAGCGTAAGGATTTTTGATAATCAGTGTTACCGTAGTTCTCTACATAGGCGCTTGGTTACAGGATGGTGCATTTTGTGTATTATGTGTTTTTCTATGTGTGCCTAAATACCCTCATTGAAATAAAAATAAAAATTTGCCGAAATTAGCACGTTTTAAAAAATGTCATATTTACTGTATATAAAAAGAGTAAAGGGGCGCCACTCGCCATCTTGAATCATAGGGGGTGCCTCGGTTCACACTTGATTTTAATCAATATCTACATTTTTCCTACCGGTGTCGGGTGAGATCTAGCTTCAAAAATGATTGAATGACAACTCCCTATCATCTGTTGACCTACATATGCCGTTTTAAACAAGCAGTGAACCGGAACGTCCTCAATTCTTGCACCTGTTTATCGAAAGCAACGAAAGTGGCGATTTCGACTATGTAAAATGTAGAGGCGTCCCGGAAATACATGGAAAATCTAGAGAGGTCAGAAATCGCGCCAAACTTGTTCTCTCTAGATTTTCCGTGTAATTCCGGGACATCTCTACATTTTTCATCGTTAGAAATCGGCATTTACGTTGCTTTCGATGTATGTACATGGTATAGAGGACTTTTTGTGTTCACTGCATGTTTTATACGGCAAGTTCAAACCGGCAGGCTTTTGAAAGGTGTTATTCAATCATTTTTGAAGCTAGATCTCGTCCGACACCGGTAGGAAAAATGTAGATATTGATTAAAATTAAGTGTGAACCGAGGCACCCCCTATGATTCAAGATGGCGAGTGGCGCTCCTTTACTTTTTTTATATACAGTAAATATGACATTTTCTAAAACGTGCTAATTTCGGCAAATTTTTATTTTTATTTCAATGAGGGTATTAAGGCACACATAGAAAAACACATAATACACAAAATACACCATCCTGTAACCAGGCATATACAGTAAATATGACATTTTTTAAAACGTGCTAATTTCGGCAAATTTTTATTTTTATTTCAATGAGGGTATTAAGGCACACATAGAAAAACACATAATACACAAAATACACCATCCTGTAACCAAGCGCCTATGGTTCTCTACACATACGAGGTAAAGCAGGAGAGGGAACCAGACTGGCCTGTTTGTTTACATTCAGCTGCGGTACCAGATTAAGTCTGATTCTGACAAAATCGGACCGTGGTATTAGGATTGAAAAACTCACTGTCAGTGTCTTATCATTTATATTGATAGTTTTAAAATAATGTTTTCATCAGAATATAAACGTGATTCATGTAAGAAATCCATTCTACTCTGTAAATGAGCCCGGCTCTCTGTACTTCTGAGTACTTTGATTTTTATGAAAATCATGTAGACAGAAAATTTTGTAAACCGTGTTATCAACAGTTTTTAGCAAAGAATTTAGTGTTGAACCATTAGAATGGAAAAATATATACCAGTGTGAATTATATGACATACCCGAGGAATTAACAAATTTCTTTGTGATAATTTCTATCTCAGTAAATGGGGAAAAGAAACAAATAATCACTGCAGCTTATGCCACGTGGACGAAACTCCAAAACAAATCATTTTTGAATATAAATAATAATATTGCGATTTCGAATGTTTTACTTGAAAATAGATATTGAATGGAAACATGTAATGATTGAATTTAGTTCTGAGCATAATAGAAAAACTGTATCACTCAATGATTTCATCTTCTATGTTACCTATTAAATTTACAGCTATAAAATGTTCTATCGACTACATTTCTTGGATGAAACTTGCTATACCATTTTTAATCGGGTTAATTCTTAATTTTTTTTCTATCCCGCCATTCGGAAAAAAATTTAAACTCTCTTGTGGACTACAGAGTTCTTAAAAATTTTGCATAATATACTTCTGAAAATATGTTTCAATTGCTTTACATGGTTTAAAGTCAATATTGCAACACAGGCTTATGTTTGTAAGTATATTGTTCTATGTATGCTATATATAATTCAATGTTTGTTTGTATGAAGAAATGAAAACAAAATAATTTTTTAAACTTAATGTTTATTTACTTACATTGCAGGTATCCAAATCAAGAATGGCCACGGCCCAAGATTTTGTAACATGTGATATCTGCAAGCGAGAACCTTTTCATCTTTTCTGCAATGGATGTAAGACTCGTTTGTGCAATAATTGCGTTGTCCCTCATCTTGGTTCAGGGTCGGTAGAAGGACATACTATAGTACAGTACAAATACAGAACTGCCAAGAAAATACAACCTAAGGTGTGTAAACTCAAAATTGTAAACAAAATTAAACTGGAGCATGCAAAGGTGAGAAATATATTCTAACAACATTTTAAAAAGATTGCATAAAACTGTTTGGTCTACTTCCATTCAATCCTGGGTACTTGAGACCATGGTAACGATGGAAACATTCAACTTTTCTACGTCCACGTACAATAGGGAGGAAGAAGTATTTCGCAATATTTATGTTATGGAGCATACTGAAACTTTTTTTAAATTTATTTTTCTTCATAAAAATAGATTTTTTTTTGTTCTGAAACCAGTAATTTTCTGAAATGTAATACTTTAAGGAATTTACAAAACTTACAGGGGCCATGCATTTGTAAATTTTCCCCTTAGCGCGTCACGGTGTCTCTTCAAATAACATTCAGTAGAATAAGAACCTCCTGATTAGTATTCATAAAGTAAATTATTTTCAATGAGGAAAGATTCTAATTGAGTATAAACTGTTTTTTCCGTTATCTTTGAAACAATGTTCAGAATACTTACAGACATATACTTTTAAGGTTTTAGTACCTCCTCTTTCTTGAATTTGGGTGTAACTTTAGTAATGTTTAGATCATCAGGCACTGTCTCTTGTTTTTTTAACATATTCATTAAATGTATAATGGGTATTTTTATGATACGGGCAGCCTCTTTCAAATATCTGACAGGGATAATATCTAGTCCTCTTCTTTTTGAGGTTTTAATTTGGCATAGTTCTTTACTCTCAGATGCATGTTTTATCACAATTTTTTTACCTTTTTTCATAAAAAATGTTTGACAGCTGTTGAAACAGATATATAAATACCCTTTGGGTTGTTAGATAACTGACTATTTCAGCTGTTACTGTGAAAACATTTTAATTCGTGGGCTCAATATTCGTGGGAGAGCAACATTTTACTTGTTCGTGGGTACGTTGTTTTGTGGGGTACTCGTAAATCGATGGTTCGATGAAAAAATATGTTAACAAAATAAATGTTTGTGGGGATGTTAATTATTGGGTAAGGATGACCCACGAAATCCACCAACATTGGTGTCCCACGAACAATAATGACTCTACAGTATTGTAGAAAAATAAGCATTAAAATGGTTTGCACTTTTTCATGATCAAAGCAATTTTCTTCATCAATGGATAATGTAATATTACTATGTGTGTGTGTGTGTGTGTGAGGGTGTGTGTGAGGGTGTGTGTGTGTGTGTGTGAGGGGGGGTGTATGTGAGAGGGTGTGTGTGTGTGTGAGGGTGTATGTGTGTGTTTTCGATTTTGTTGATAACCGTGATTCTTTAAACAACACCAAAGTTTCCAGGAATTGCCTTTAATTTCCTCTATTTTGTAATTAAAATATGTTATATTTGGCCTTATCATAAAGTCTTAGAACCAAATTTCTAGTTTTATAATAACTTTTATAATCATCTTTATTTTCAGACTTTCTTAAATGCAAAATCTGCGTACTTGGCATGTTCTTGGACCAAGTCAAATAAATGACTGTTGACTAGATTTTAATAAGACTAGACATAAGACTAGCATTTCAGGTATAAGTATAATGCAAAGTAGATTGTATAATTACCAGATACAGCATTTCAGGTATAAGTGAAATGCAAAGTAGATTGTATAATTATCAGATATACCTTTACAATTTTTTTTATAGATTACACAGGAAAAAAAAAATAAACTGAATTTTCTCTGACATAGACATGTTTATAGAATAGTATTTTTCAGTAGTATACCAAAAACTCATCCTTACATGGATAATTAATAAATTCTATTTTTACATAATGATAAAAAAAACACAATGTGGCCTAAGACAAGACAGTCATCAGGTCATACCGATATAGGTAAAACAGTGTGCTCGGAAGCACATGTTGTCAACATTCACAATGAGGATAAAAAGAAAGAACTAAAATAAATCTACACAATCCCGGGACGGAACAATATCACTTAAATAAAATGAAAATAAATGATAAAATGACATCTCATATAAAAGTCTAAAACGTCAATTCTTTTAAAATATTCTTATTCATATTAATGATTTATTTTTTCACACACAGAATTACATCAAACTAATCCTACAGGAGTATGGGGAAAACCCTAACTTCTCTGAAGCTGTAAAACAATATGAAGACCTGCTCTCCATCAAAGATAGTAGAATTTCAACACCTGGACCTGTAGTTCCGTTTAAAAAAGAAAATGTTACAAATGAACAGAGAGAGTATAAACCAAATTTAGCAGAAATTTTGCTAGAGGCATGTAAATCTGGAGTTAAGAATTACAGTTTAGCCTGGAGAGAGTACATTGATCTGATAGAAGAACACAAACTAGCAGTCTGTCAGAAGGTGAGTTATATGTACCGCATATACTACATACATGCTGTTCATCTTAGTTGGATAGCATAATGTTTGTCTGTATGAGGTCTTTCTCACTTCCATAACCATCTCATATCTACAAATCCTCTTTCACCACCACTGAATGCAATTCAATACAATTTTCACAGAATCTATACTATACATAGTGGTATTGTGTTTTCATCAGACAAATATGTGGACATCCACTCCTCTCCTCTTTGAAAAGAGGAGAGGAGCGGCGGATCGTTACCCTTGGCTAGCGAAGATGATATGTGGAGTTCCGAAAGCAAAACGTGTGGCTGTCAGACTGGTTCTTTTGCTTAGATAGCTCAGTTTTAGAACACCTGACGGGATATTCAGGGTGCCTGGGTTGGTATCTCAGTTGGTTTATTACATTGTTCTCCTCTTCCGTTACACATGAATGCTGCCATTAATTTAATTTAAATAGTATTTATTGTGAATAATCAGTATAGGCTTAGGATGCAGGACCTGCCATTTCGTCAATCTGGAATAATTACAATTGGGGATACTCATCTCTTATTGGTACCTACGTTTACACCACAGAATAATTCTTTTTACCATAGCATAAGATGGACTTTGTCATTTTTTGTACAAGGGTGTGTGTGTGAGGGGTTACTTTAACTTCTCTTCAACAACAATGAAATGAAATTAATGCAATTTTTAAAGAAATTTTCATAGAACCTCTTCTGGTTTTTTAAAGTGCACCTCCCATTTTATTACCGTCTTCCTTGGAAGACGGTATTATATAGTTGAAGTTTTTTACAGTCTTCGGACTATGCACTTCCTCTCTTTTGTGATTGGTAGAAATTGCATGATGAGAAAATTTTCAATTATTTCATTGGTTGAAATGCTGTTCAAGGCAAGGGAGATAACTTTCTGATGTTCTATTTTTCGTACGACTTAACAATTTTGCAAGATTTCCAATCTTAAAAAAATGACAAAACGAACAACAAAATCAGCAGTAATTATTTCTTGATAACATGATATTTTTTGTAGCAATAAATAAGAATGTCTCTTTAATTTCATTATAAATAAAATTTGATAGTTATTGCTTGTAGGCTTTACAATTTGTTATTATTCTTTTCCCCTTTCTTGTTTGAAGAGTGAATGGGAATCAGCCGAGGTTTGCCGAAAGCTCTCGGCCAGTCAAAGTTTACGGAGATGACCGAGCGACAACCGTGGTAGTGCTAATGCCCGTAAAAAGCTAATTTAGAAATACAAAATCAAGAAATTCAAAAGAATTATACGGCCTGTTAAGTATAGATCTGTTTACTGTTTAAAATTGTTGCTAAAGACGGTAAGCTTTTTTGAAAAGCTCTACTTGTGTTTCTGTAACGGTTGATTTTGCGCATATTTAAAGAACGCGAAACGCGCACCATAGTTTATTTACCGACAGTCTATTTATAGAGTTTCTGTCCTTGCGCCAGGTATTTAATTTTATTTAGAGATTATATTATTAAAAACGTTATAAAAATTCTATTTGAATATTAATGTAGTTGTTATCTATTTTTTATTAATTTTCAGTGCAGTGATTTGAATTTATAAAATTATTATTTTGTTGAGTAAATCTCTAAGATTTAAACTGGTTCGTCAAGTAATTTATTTATACTCACTGTGCTGACGCCCCTGTGTTGAATGGAACGTGTTCGAGTTTGACAGTGATACGTGTTATGGTAAGAATGGTGTTAATCTTGTGTTTTATTTAACTTGAATTACTCTAAATATTATATCCTTTTATCGTATATATAATAAGTACAGGTATATTGTTTATTTTAATGTAGAGACCACACACGCAGTGTATCATAACTTTTCATGTATGAGTGACCGGGTGTGGCATCGCCATATTTTGGTGGTACGTGTTCAGTTGAATTTAAATTCATTTACTGATTAATTCCTTTATTTTTGTTTGTGTGTTCTATTGGTAATGTGTGTATATATTTTTGTTTGTTTGTAGCTCATTGCCAATTTGATGTTTAATTAAAAATAAAGAACCATAAAAAGAACTTGACTTTAGTCGTTACAAATGGCGTCGTGGACATACAATTAAAAAAAATCTTTTGGCAATGAGTTACTTCTAGGCCCACACTCGATGACAACTTCGGAATTCTGAAGTGCCTTTTGCCCTTGTCGACGTTAAGCAGACTACAGTGTCATTCGATAGACGTTTCTGATGTCCCAAGTTTAAGTTCAACTACCAATTAACGAGTGCATTCGCCAAAGACTTTGAGTTTGGTTTATGATCAACGTCAACACAACGGACATCTGAATATTCCAAACAACGCCCATTGAGGTGACAAAAAAACTTCACCTGTTTATAACTGTACATGCACTTAAACAATAAGAATTGTGTAAATATATCTGTGCATTAGTGTATTAATCCACTCTTTCAAATATGTCTACTAAGCGGGAAATGAAAGAACTTCTTGAACTTGAAAAAGAAAAATCAGAACAATTAGAGAGTGAAATAGCAACACTTCACCAGAGGTTGAAGAAAACTGAGAGTGCTTTGAGTTTAAAAGAAATAGAAATGAAATATAAACATGAACCAAAACCAAATAAGACTGTCTATGTTGCGAGAGAGAAAAAGATTGCAAGGTTGTGTGGTAGACCTTTGAAAGAGAGTGACCCCGATGTAGCAGAATGGTTAGATGATGCTAGGCAACATTTAAAAGTTATTGATGATGAAGATGCAAAGATAGATTTTTTGATGGATAATTTAGGTGGTCAAAAGATGAAATAAGATTAAGACCTAAAATGGAAAGAAATACATCTGACAAAATTCTAGATATTATTAAAGATGTTTTTGCAAGTACAGAAACTTTGGGCGCGTTGCAACAGCAATTCTATCAAAGAGATCAGAAACATGGCGAGTCGTTGCAAAATTACTCTTTAGCATTAATGAAATTACTCGACAAGATCGTGGCAAAAGATTACAAAGCTGCAAGCGATTTCGATGAAATGTTAAAAGAGCGGTTTGTTGAAGGCATTCGCGATTCATCTCTCCGAAGAGAGATTAGACGTTTTTCGTTCGAACAGAAATCTATGCCTTTTGGTGAATTTAGACAAACTGTGTTGCAGTGGTCTGAAGATTACAAGAATGAACCACTAGGTAAGTCATGCTCATTACATGAAACTAGCATTCAAGAGAGTATGAAAACAAAGATTACAAAATCATATGATGATGGTCAGTTATCAGAAATTCTTGATATTCTAAAATTGCAACAAAAGCAAATAGATGAAAATCAAAAAGAGTTAAAGAAATTATCAGAAGAGGTTATGAGCAAAGTAAATCCACAGTTTGAAACCAAACCCTTGCAAGGAAGACAATTTCCTAAAGTTAAACAATCCCATTTAACATGTTTCCGTTGTGGCGGAAAGGGACACAAAGTACAAGACTGTAGTACTCAGTTAGAAAACAACAATCCTCCAAGTAAAGGTAAGTCACAAGGGGCACCTGTCTCTAATTTTCCTTTAAACGCGAAGCGTCTGTTGTAGAGAATCGCCCAGCAGACGAAAGTGAGAGGATAAAAGACTCATTTGATCAGAGGATCATAGACAGAGCTATAGGACAATGTCCTGTCGTAACAGTACAGATTGAAGGTAAGCCAATTTCGTGTCTGATTGACACTGCTTCACAAGTATGTAATATCACTGAAACTTACTTTCGAGATCTGTTGAAAGCTGAACCTAAATAAATTGACGTTACGAAGTGGATGAAAGTGTCTGGCGCCAATCACTTACCGATACCATACATTGGTTATATTGAGGTAGTGATAGACACTGCTCATGGACGTGTACCAAATGTTGGAATACTGGTGGTTAAGGATACCACAGACCAATATGGTAAGCAGAAAAAGTTACAAGTTCCTGGAGTACTCGGGAGTAATTTCTTCCACATTCTAAAGGAACAAGTTGAACAAAATTTATATTCAGTCACTGAAAAGAATGATCAGTTATTGAATACATTGTCGATTTTTGAAATGAATACGTCAGTTTCAGGTTCTCAAAGATCTAGTTTTGTCAAAGTTGCGGGTCAAGATCCCATTAAAATTCCTGCAAATTCAATGAAGGTTGTTTTAGGTACTGCACGTCAGACGTCCAAGAACTTCAGTGGGTTGGTTCAAGCTGTCCATGGCAATAATGGTACTCTACCGAAAAACATCTTGGTGATCGATACCTACGCAGATGTAGAGAATGGCATGATTCCAGTTCGAGTCGTAAACATCGGAGATGAAGATGTTTGGTTGAATCCAAAAACCAGGATCGGTATCCTTTATGACGTCAACATTGAGTACGCTGATCAGCCCAACTGCCAGGCAGAAATTGAGGTGAGTACTCAAGAAATTCAAGTACACATCGAACATATTCATGAGAACTTGGAAAGGATAGATGATGTCAAAGCAGTAATAAGCACAGAAAAAGCCATTCAAATTCATGGTGTAGAAGTAGATGTTGGAGGAATCATATCAGTTGACGAGAAAGAAAGGTTGGTATCAGTTCTGAATAAGCATCAGGACATTTTCTCCAAAAACAGCGACGATCTGGGTTCTACCGATACGGTGAAACACCAAATACTTACCACAGATAAAGTTCCTGTTAAATTACCGCACAGACGTATACCTCCTAATCAAATCGAAGAAGTTAAGTTGCACATTCAAACTCTTTTGAAACAAGGTATTATTAGACCCAGTACAAGTCCATATGGTGCTGCCGTTGTATTAGTACGCAAGAAAGACGGTACATTACGTCTTTGCGTCGCCTATCGGCGACTAAATCTCAAAACAATCAAAGACGCATTCCCAATTCCCAGGATCGAGGAGGCACTAGATGCACTTCATGGCGCTAAATTCTTTTCTACATTAGATCTAGCACAAGATTTCTATCAGGTACAGATGGATGAGCAGGACCGCCAGAAAACGGCATTTAGAGTTGGTCCCTTGGGTTTGTATGAATTTGTCCGCATGCCCTTCGGTCTTTGTAATAGCCCAAGTACTTTTCAAAGATTAATGGAAGCTTGTTTAGGTGACAAAAATTTCGAAATTCTTCTTTTGTATCTCGATGATATTCTTGTCTTTTCTCAATCATTCGATGATCATATCCAACGGCTTAAATTTGTTTTCAACAGATTAAGATCTCACAATCTAAAAATAAAACCTTCAAAGTGTCACTTTTTCCAAAGAGAGGTCAAATACAGTACTTAGGTCATGTTGTTAGCGAAGACGGTGTCAAAGTTGACCCAGAAAAAATTCTGTAATCAAAGACTGGAAAACTCCTCAAACAGAAAAAGAATTACGTTCCTTTTTAGGCCTAGCTGGGTACTATCGCAAATTCATAAAAGGGTTTAGTCAAATTGCTGCTCCTCTTCATGCTGTATTGTCTAAACAAGAGAAAAAGACCAAAGGTAGGAAAATTGTAACAAGGCAAATTCCGTTCAAACATAAATGGAATTCAGAGTGTGACAATGCTTTTGAAAAACTTAAATCATGTCTTACAAATACCCCAGTTTTAGGTTTTCCAAACTTCATCTCTCCATTTATCGTAGAAACAGATGCCAGTTTCGATGGATTGGGTGCAGTTTTGAGTCAACGGCAAGAGTCCGGAAGAGTCGTGATCGCCTATGCATCTAGAAGCCTTAGACCAGGTGAGAGAAACATGTCGAATTACAGCTCCATGAAATTGGAATTACTTGCTCTAAAATGGGCGGTAACTGAAAAGTTTCGAGACTATTTGTTAGGTAGCAGTTTTATCGTGTACACTGACAACAATCCCCTCAGTTATTTCAAAACAACAAATTTTGCAGCCAATGAACTGAGATGGGCTTCGGAGTTGGCACAGTTCAATTTTGATATCAAGTATAGATCTGGAAAGTCAAACAAAAACGCTGATAGTCTTAGCAGAATGTATTTAGAGAATAATTCTGAGGAAATTTTAGCAGAATTGTCTCAAAGTATTTCTTTGAGAGAATTTATTACAGACTGTCAGACAATCACAACGGACAAAGAACTAACTCCTATGTTTCCTGAATACACTTCAGACGATTTACGGAAACTGCAGGTTGAGGATCCAAAGATCAATAGAGTGCTTCACTGGATGGAGATTGGTCACAAACCAACATCACGTCAAATTTCAAAAGAGAATGGAGAGGTGAGAAAATATCTGAGGAAGTATCATTTGTTACAGTTCAAGATCGGTGTCTTGTACATGACAAGCAAGGGATTGGATGGTGAGTGTTTGCAGTTAGTGTTACCAGAATGTCTTAGACCACAGGTAATGGTGTCTCTGCATGATTGTTCTGGACACCAGGGTCGCGAAAGAACATTTGCACTTGTGAGGAAAAGATGTTACTGGCCAGGAATGCAGGCAGACGTGATAAAGTGGATCGAGAGATGTGAAAGATGCAAGATTGCTAAGACACCAGTTCCAACGATTAGGCCATCAATAGGTAACTTGATAGCTAAACAACCATTAGACATTTTGGCAATGGATTTTACATTATTAGAAAAATCTTCAGATGGTTTTGAGAATGTTCTCGTTTTGACAGACGTTTTCACGAAATTTACCATGGCAATTCCTACAAAGAATCAGAAAGCTTCTACTGTCGCTAAACAGCTGGTTTACAATTGGTTCTATAAAATTGGCATTCCAAGTCGTTTGCACAGTGACCAAGGTAGGAATTTTGAGGGTGAGGTGGTTAAAGAATTATGCAAGTTGTAGGGTATCAAAAAGTCACGTAGTACTCCCTATCATCCTGAAGGTAACTCGCAATGCGAGAGATTCAACCGAACGATGCATGATAGGTTAAGAACGCTTGATGCGCAGAGAAAGAGAAAATGGACGGCGTATTTGCCAGAACTTGTTTATGTTTACAATGTTACACCTCATTCTTCTACAGGATTGACTCCTTATTTCCTCCTTTATGGAAGAGAGCCAAGATTACCTTTAGATTACTTGTTAGGTACCAACAAAAACGATGTAAGTTACCAGGTAGACGATTGGTTGAAGTCCCACAAAGAGCATCTTGAGTACGCCTGGACTGTTGCAGGTAAGAACACAGAGAAGAGCGCAGAAAAACGACGAGAGTTTCACGAAAGGAAATCCACTCCTTGTTCTATTGATGTAGGAACAAAGGTCCTGATCAAAAACCATGTACAAGGTAGGAATAAGATACAAGATGTGTGGAAATCAGATCCTTACGTTGTCACAGGTAAGTCACAGGAAAATGTTTACGAAGTAAAGTCAGCAGATGGTAGTAATGAAACAAAAGTTCTTCACAGAAACGAGCTCTTAGACATGAAAGAAAAGCACCAAAACGAGCAAAATAATATTTGTGAAGAGTCTGATTCTGATGAGGAGATAGAAGCACAGATTATGACTTTGATCGAAAGACATTTCTTTGTGTTTTTATCAGTTGTGTATATAGTCAGTTTTATTTACTTGTTGATGAGGGCATCAACAAAATTGTGCGGGGAAGAATGTAACGGTTGATTTTGCGCATATTTAAAGAACGCGAAACGCGCACCATAGTTTATTTACCGACAGTCTATTTATAGAGTTTCTGTCCTTGCGCCAGGCATTTAATTTTATTTAGAGATTATATTATTAAAAACGTTATAAAAATTCTATTTGAATATTAATGTAGTTGTTATCTATTTTTTTATTAATTTTCAGTGCAGTGATTTGAATTTATAAAATTATTATTTTGTTGAGTAAATCTCTAAGATTTAAACTGGTTCGTCAAGTAATTTATTTATACTCACTGTGCTGACGCCCCTGTGTTGAATGGAACGTGTTCGAGTTTGACAGTGATACGTGTTATGGTAAGAATGGTGTTAATCTTGTGTTTTATTTAACTTGAATTACTCTAAATATTATATCCTTTTATCGTATATATAATAAGTACAGGTATATTGTTTATTTTAATGTAGAGACCACACACGCAGTGTATCATAACTTTTCATGTATAAGTGACCGGGTGTGGCATCGCCATATTTTGGTGGTACGTGTTCAGTTGAATTTAAATTCATTTACTGATTAATTCCTTAATTTTTGTTTGTGTGTTCTATTGGTAATGTGTGTATATATTTTTGTTTGTTTGTAGCTCATTGCCAATTTGATGTTTAATTAAAAATAAAGAACCATGAAAAGAACTTGACTTTAGTCGTTACATTTCGATTAAAAAGATTTATTTCATAAAGCTTTCCATAGCACATGTAGATGTATTTAGAGCTACATGACAATATTGGTAATATTTCAATATTAGGAAGCTCTGAAAGTCAGCCATCCCCCTCACACTGAACCCAGTGAAGGACAAGGAGAGAAAGGCAAGGAGTCCTTACAAGTGACCAAGGTGACTGAAATTTTATGTGCAAAAATATCCATTATCTTATTTTTTTTAATTAAATACTTGTATTTTCATTAAAAAATTGTCGGTTTTCGTTGTTGTTGTCGTTGGAGTCGTCGTCGTCCGCACTCTCATTTTCGTCTCAAGAGCTGCTGGACTAATTTAACCACACAAGGTACAAAGTGTCCTTGGATGAAGGGAAATCAAATTTGTTCAAATGAAGCTACGTCCTTTTCCAAGGGGAGATAATAACAAATTAGTGAAAAATAAAGACATCATTTAAAAATCTTCTCAAGAACCATTTGGCCACGAAAAATGAAACCCATGTGGAAGCATCCTTGGGTAGTGTAGATTCAAATTTGTTCAAATATGACCCTGGGCGTAGAGTTGGGCCATAATGGACGATCAAAGTTTTTCATACGTTTATATAACATATATCTTTTCAAAAATTCCCTTCAAAAACTGCAAAGCTTTAATAATTAATATTTATTTGGAAGAATCCTCAGGTGGTGTTCATTCAAGATTGTTAAAAAACATGACTACCAAGGGTACCATGGGGGATCAAAGTTTAACGGAGCAACATACAGTCAAAAATCTTTAAAATTATTGTTTTCAAGTATTGCAAAGCCATGATAAGTGATACATAAATGTACATGTATACGGAAGCATCCTCAGATAGTGTAGATTTAAGTTTGTTCACATCATAAACCCCAAGATTCAGGGTGTGCCTCGATGGGGGATCAAAGTTTTATATAAGAAAATAGAGGAAAAAATCTCTTCACGAACAAGAAAATCTATCTTTAATTCATAATAAGATAAGCATCCTTATGTAGTGAATATTAAAAGTTGTTCGAATGTCCCCTTGAAGTAAGGAGTGCTCAGAATTGGGAATCATTTTTATTTTTACAAGGAAATACATTTTAAAACAATCTTTAAAATAATCTTTAATAATCTTTTTTTCAAGAACAGGAAAGTTATATGCTCAAAAATTGAAATCACAGACTTCACCAGAATCAACAACTTAAAAGCTTACGGCTTTTCATATTTTAACACAACCATCTCCACGATAAATGCAAGTCCAGGCTTTTTTATAAAATCATTGACAGTTGCTTTTTCAATAAATATCTGGTAGAGCGTTCGCTTCGTGATCGGGAGGCCCGGGTTCGATTCTTGTTCGCGGCGCCGCGTCATACCTAAAACGTAAACAAAGGTAGTGACTGTTCCTTCGCCAAGCGCTCGGCACTAGAAGTGAAAGTCACGGGTCTTTCGGAGATGACCTTAAAAACGTAGGTCCCGTGTCACGGTAGGCGCTGGCACGATAAAGAACCCTCACTGCTCAAGGGCCCTGAGTGCCCAGTATAGGTCTAAATTTGAAGCCCTTCACCGGCATACGGTTACGTCTCCATATGAGTGAAAAATTCTCAAGAGGGACGTTAAACAACATACAATCAATCATTACAATCAATAAATATCGTAAATTAACTTACCAGACCATTGGTCATTTGCAAAATTATTTTGTTAAAACGCACTCTGATTGCACACACAAGTACTCTGAAGTTGACATCATAGATGCTTGAATTTCTGATTGACAATGTCTATGTGTTTTTTAGAGACCATGTTTTTCAACAATCTATTGGAATTTCATGGGTACCAATTACATTCCATTATTAGCAGACCTATTTTTGTATTCATATCAAGCAGAATTTATGCAAAATCCTATGTGTGAAAAGAAGAAAGCACTTGCTATGGCCTTCAACTCGACATTTAGATATATCGACGACGTATTGTCAATTAATATTGTTGATTTCCATTCCATGGTCAATGCGATACCCCCTGGTGAGACCTGGTGAGATTGAGATAAAAGATACTACCGAATCTGACACATCTGTTTCATATTTTATCTGAAAAAGGAGTTAATGGCTAACAGTCAAGCTCTTTGATTTATATGATGACTTTAACTTTTCTATCGTCAACTTTACTAATTGCAGCTTCATCACCTACAAACGGAGTTTATATATCTTAGTTGATTCAATAAGCAAGAGCCTTTTAAATTTTAGCGAGATGTAATTTCGGCATTATCAGCGAGGGTGCTAAAGTAGCTAAAATTGAATATAGCTAAAAATTAATTTAAATTTATATGTATCATAACTTCTTTAGCGAGCAATGAAAAATAGTTAACATCACATGTCGCTAAAAATTGAATACCACTTTTTGGGGACAAATTGAAAAATTTGCGTCTCCCTAAAATTTTCATTAATATAGTAACTAATGTGAAGTATTTTCGGGTGGTTTAGATTCAAGTTTATTCAAATTATAACCCCAGTTATAAAGGGTAGGGCCACAATGGACGATAAAAGTTTTTACACAGGAATATAGATGAAAGATCATTAAAATATTCTTCTCAAGAACAGCAAAGCCATATTAAGAAGGATTTGGAGATAACAAAAAGTATTCAATCTCAAAGTCCATAAAACAATACAAAATAAGAGCAGAGCAAACACGGACCCCCGAAACATTAGAGGTGGGATCAGGTGCCTTGGAGAAGGATATGGAAATAACGAACATTATTCAATCTCAACGTCCATTAAACAATATACAAGATAAGAGCAGAGCAAACACGGACCTCCGAAACATCAGAGGTGGGATCAGGTTTCATGGAGGAGTGAGCATCCCCTGCCGACCGGTCACACCCGCCGTGTACTCCTTGTCATGATCAGAAAATAACTGAAAAAATCCGTCGTCAATTCAGTGTATAAATAATGGACAAACAATTGGTATGAAAAACGTCAGTCAGCATTTGACTCAATGATAAATTGTATTTGCCGACAAGGTCATTGTATCGACCATAGAATTTACGAAATGATGACTTTAAACGAGACTGCTGATATTCTTGTTTCATCAACTTGCTTGTCAATAATCTACCTCGTTTAAGAAATTGTTCATACGTAGAGCATGCTCTTGCGTATCGAATCAACTGAGAAATATATACTCCGTATACAGGTGATGAAGGTATATTGCCGCATAAGTAAGGGAAGTTGACGATAGAAAAGTTAAAGTCATCACGTTATCATATAGCTTGGTTGTTAGATTACCATTAGTGTTTTTTTTTTCAAGTAAAATATCCAAGTATGAAGCAGAAGTGTCGGACTCTGTGGTATCTTTTATCTCAATCTCACCAGGATATATCTTATCGACGTAGGAATGGAAATTACTATTGTTAATTGACTATATGTTGTCGATATATCTAACTGTCGAGTTGAAGACCACAGCAAGTGTTTTCTTCTTTTCATGCATAAGATTTTGCATAAATTCTGCTTCATATAAATATTAAAAGAAGACTGCTAAGTCATATTAAAATTGAAGCATTCTCATATAGTGTAGATTCATATTTGTTGAAATCATGACCTCAGGGGGAAGGATAGGGACTCAATGAAAGTTTAAACTGCTACGAAAAAAGTCAGTTCGTTAAAAATATGTACCCGGTAAGCATCCATAGTAAGCGTAATTACAACTTTTCTTTTAGGGGTAGGTCGGGACCACAAATGCATTTAAGCTTTTCAGTGCTAAAGTAGTTTTTGTCTACACCCTAGCTACAGATTTCAGGTGTGGCCCCTAAGTCTCTTGTTTAGAATATGAAATATTTTAAAGACATCCAGGGAAATTTGAGGTAAAAAGTGTTTGAATCAATGTAATTATACCACTATATAACAATGACAAAATGACTGTTACATACAACCATTAATTTTATTTTTGATTTTCATTTTTTATTCAATTTACATTCAACACAAGTAAGACCCTTCAATATTGCTTCACTAAGAGTCTTTGTTTAAATGGATTGAATGACCTTTTTTCATATTGATAAAATCATAGACTTATTGAACATTACAGGAACCTACGATTACCTACGCCCAAGCACCTGTTAAACCCGAAACTGTAAATGAAAAACATGAAGAACAGGTTTGTAAGATCTGTATGATCATTCAAATGTAGTCTTTGAGAGAAGTGATACACAACCTTAATTTTTGCATGGTTAAGGTTTTTCAAATCACAGGGAGATTTCACTTGCCATTTTTGTGGACATTTAATATCACCTGCTGATCTCCCTTCCTCTATATGTACATTGTCTAATGATAACAATGTTTTACGTAGTTTGGAGTCAAAAACATAATAGGCATGAGCTAGCAAAATATGCAATAAATAAGTAGATATGACGATGGATAGAAAAGCTGAAGTCATCTCATTTGTCATACATATAGCTTTAGTTAGTAAAACATATGTGACAGACTTTGTTCTATAAGGCGTCTTCAATTTCAAGTTATAGATATATCGAGTCTAAATATATATGAATATAACTATCACGGTGTAGTACCTAAACGGTTGCTATCAGAAAAAATTGCGCGTTCATCACTGCTATCCGAAAATTGAGCGGTTGCTAGTGGAAAAAATGGACGAAATTGTAAGTATTTTTCTTCGCTGGCTCAACAAAATGGTCAATAATTCAATTAATAAAGTTTAGCTGCTTGGTATTCCACCCTTACGGAACGTTACATACATTTTGAAACTAACATGTATATTTAGAATTTTAATGAATTAAAGAATTGCTGATATATAAGACGAAAACTGTCGAAAGCGTTGGACACATTTACATGCACGTAAGAAATATTTTAAAATTGCGTCAGAAGGTTTAGATATTTGATAAAAATGAATCGACAGTTCGTTGTGTATTTGTAAATAGTATTGGTTATTTTATATCATTGTCCACTTTGATGGGTTTCTTAAAAGCTAGAGCGTTTTTATTAGGAGAATCTTGTGTTACGGCTACTATTAGACAACGGCACCGGTTACTATTGGAATAGGTTTGAGTTTTTAAATTTCATGAAATCACATCCTCAATTTACATATGTTATGCAATTATAGTTAAGAAAACTATATACTTTCTTAATGATTAAACTTCGGCAAATCTTTTTTTTATTGGTGTACCCCCCCCCCAACTTCCAATTTGCTTCCGACGCCTATGGCACATGTGCACGCACACACAACTGTTAAAGTTTTGTGTTGGTCATTAAATCATGTGACCATTCAATTTTTTATATTTCAGGTATGTTATTATGCCAGTTTGATTAAATTTACGATTTGGAATTTAAAAAATTATATATAACTAGTGCTAATTGTAACGGGGACCGTTACAGATGTTCCCCAAACGCTCCCCAACTCCCTTTTGGTGCCATATTCCCTGTAAGCTTCATTAAATAGGACAAAATCTATGCATTTGAGACTTTAACAACGCCAAGTTCATTAAAATTTTAGCATTGCACGCGTGCGCATGTGAATGCATGTGCGTAATGACCATATCATCTTGTCTACACAATCTATACATTTTAATAAACTAAATGTTAAAGTGTTAATCCAAAAGTATTTAAAAATACGCTCATTCAAGTGTATTTTTGATATAACTCATTTCACGTGCACGCACGTGCATACATGAGCATGATGTCCATATCATCTTGTAGACGTCCATTACATCTCTCTATGTTCTAAATCCCACTCCGTTTGGTTGAAAACCAAAGCAGTTATAGCTGTTTAAAGTTTCAGCCAATCAGATTACAGCGCAAGTACACGCACGTGTATGCATGTGCATGGCGACTATATCATATAGAAGTTCATTATATCTATCTATGTTACAAATCCCATCCTGTTTGGTTGAAAACCAAGGGAGTTATAGCTATTTAAAGTTTAAGCCAATCAGATTGCAGCGCACGTGCATGCACGTGATTTTGTGACAAATGCTATATATCATGTTGTAGGATATATTAATGCATGGCTATGTTCAAAATTTCATAGGATTTCGTCGAAAAACAAGAAAGATATAGAGACTTTAGTTTCAGCCAATCAGAACAAAGCGCACGTGCATGTGCGTGAGATCTTGCTATTTTGACCATATCATCATGTCTATACTACTAATATATAATCAAATTATGAGTTTCAAAGCATTTCATCAAAAAATAAAAAAGTTACGGCTGTATCTATTATATTGGTCATTTCACGTGTTGCACGCGCACGCTCTTGCAAGCACGTGCGCGCAAAATGACCTTGACTAGGCAAATCTACATAACATGTCTACTAACCCTAAAAAGGTTTTACCTACATCGGATGAACTGTTTACAAGATCATTCCCGGACAAAAAAATACCCAGGAAGAAGAAGAAGAAGAAGAAGAAAAATAATAATAATAAGAAACAGAGTAAAAACAATATGTTCCCCAACTTCGTTTGGGGAACATAATTATCGATTCACAAACCACGAGAGATTATTTGTCTCAAACATTCACGCAACCCACCTCTATGAATCAAAGCATAAACCTACAAATTGACAACCTCTATATCTGATTTAAAAAAAATATGAATTGAAAAATGAATAAAGCTCACATTAAGTTATAAAGTTTTGCTGTCCAACGTTGATAATTTCTCAAGTACATGTAAATTGCACAATGTACATAAGAGTAAAACGTGGACAATAACGTAAGTACATAGGAGCTTACATTTATTACGATTTGTATACGTATAATACGTTCAAATACTGTACATGTGCATCGGGTAAAGCACGTTGAAGGTAAAGGGGAGGGGGGTGTCTGCTCCTCTTTCCCCCTTTTTGTTAAGAGAATTTTCTGTGATTTTCTTTTTAAAGAATCTTTGCTGTAGTAGTGTCAAAGACTCCCAGAGTCCAACAATTATTTTAATGAAATATATTAAGTCAATTTACAAGAAATATGACAGTAAAAAGAAGTGGAAAACATCAATTTAAAAAACACGCTTTCTTTCGTGGGGGGGGGGGGGGGCATGTCTTTTATTGCCTATATAATTTAAAGAACTCTTAAAAGCCTAATGGGGGAAGGGGAGGGGGGGTCGATGTTTTGAATATTGCATGTTAATCATACAACGAACCAATGCATCACCGTACTTCGAAAAAGAAATATGGAATTAGAAATATTTGACAAAGCTTACACTTAAACTTTTCTAGATATTATATATGTTTAAGTGTACATTTAGGCTACAAAAATCCCCTAAGACTCTAACTTAAGAAAGGTTTTAAAGAAAATTAATGACTGTAAATGATAGTAAATATATATTATATGCTATTTCAAATTGATTTACGGGTCCTTTCGTAAAGCTTTCTTTTTGAGTTGTTTAGCAATGCTTTTCGAAGATCAGCTCTACTTTGCAAAAATACGATCTACATTCGAGTTACAGACCCCCCCCCCTCCACAATTTGTTCCTAAAATGTTTATTGAAAGGTCTGTTGACTTTCTTCCAAGCATAACATTTACTATATTGAAAATTTTCATTGAAGGCCCCCTTTTTATTGCAGTACAGTCAAAGAAGGGTAGGCAGTAGCGCGTGAGAAAAAATGGCACTGAAAGAAGTTTGACAACTTTCCTTTTTTTTCCCATGTCTGCTTTTTAAAAAATAGATTTGAATTATTCTGCCCCCCCCCCCCCCCTTTTCAAAATCGAAGTTACACCCCTGAGTTAAGTTGGTAAAAGTCAACTGCATATATAGACATCTTATTTCACATGCAATTTTAGATATTTAAAATGTATATTTTAGACATTTGCTGCCATAAGTTTGTTTCACATCTCTGTTAATAAGGAAAATGTTCAAATAGCAGCCGATGCGATGTTTTCAGTTATTAACCGGTGCAATATATGCTAAGACTCTGATAGCAACCGTAACTTTAAAAAATCGTGTTTTGTCCAAAAATCTCTTTTAAAATACACTTGTCAATTTTTAAAAATTATTTCTAAGAATTATTATAGATTGACGCATCTTCAAATACCAAAATACCCACAATCTGAATAATAGATGATGTAAAAAAGCATGAAAACTGGGTATTTATTGACTGAAGATTTGGTACAGGCTTCGGAAATTTTACTAATTCTAAATTATTAGAGGGCTATTCTGCAAATTACGCATGACAACATCTATAGAAATACCTTACTTGTTCCGTGCACCCGTACTTTTCAAAGACTATCTTGATTTGGGGTCATGATTTCACTGTTTTACAACTTTTTCTAAGAGTTTTCAACATATTTATTTCTGCTAGCAGCCGTAAAATTTTCGAATAGCAGCACTGAACGCGGTTTTGTTCCGATAGCAGCCGTTTAGGTACTACACCGTGACTATTGTTAATTGATAAAACATTGTCGATATATCTGAATGTCGAATTGAAGACCACCACAAGTATTTCAGTTCTTTAATCATATTGTTATTCAATATTGAATTAAATTAATATTGGATAAAATGCATATAAAATTGCCTTTCGAAAAGCAATTAAATGGTCTTTTTCAAATTTAAAATTTTCTAGTAATTTTGTAATACTCACTCGTAATGCAACTAAGCTGATTGGTCGGCTATAAAGTCACACCGGTGCCTAAATTAGCACATGAATTGATTCTTACATCAGAAAAATACTGTTCTTGTTCTGTTCATAATTTGGAATGCCAGTTGGATTTTACATTACCAGGTATTTAAGATATAAATATAAGCACAGTCAGGTACATGCATAACTGGTATAAGTATTTCCTTTTAAAAATTGGTAGATTTTGATAAAATAAAGTGAGCATCCAAAGGAGATAAATGTACCTCCTTGCGCTCTCATAAGCGGAAAGGAAAAAAGAATCGCAGGGTAGCATACTACAGTGAAACTTCTCCAAATCGGCCCCCCTAGAAACCGATTCTCCCTGAACATCGGCCAAATTTATAAGTCCTGGCAAAATTCTTAACATTTCTTTACACATAAAGTCTCATAAAACCGGCCACCCCTAAAAACCGGACACCAGCCACTTTTCCAAGAACAAAAGTTAAGAAACATAGGAAATTCCCCCTCATCATACCGGCCAAGAAATTGCAAGAAATTTAATTGTCATTTGCCAGAGGGGTAATAATGACCGGCCGGATGTGTGAAAAATAGCCTACACACGAGAAGTCAGAGGTGTGAAAAACTGAATATGGCCTCCCAGGGTTTTCTATTGTTTAGCCGTCTGGAAGGGGTAGTCATCATGCCAGACTACGTAAATGGCCGGTCTAAGCTGTGTATAACAAATTATCGCACGCCATATTGCATCATCTTTTTAAATACACATAAGCGACCTTAAAATTGGGCACTGTTAAAAATGCTAAGAAAAAAATAAAATAAAATGTTTACCAAAATATACATTTCATAATTAAAATAACAGAAGTATTGTTCAGAAATGTTTTAATTATTTACTTTTAACTGAAGTACAAACAATTTTTTTAATGACGTAAGCGATACACAGATACACATGCATTCTGTATAGAGTTCAGTTAAGGTAAAGGGTCTGGTTTATTTCTTCGCATATGGTTATTAATGTAACTTTCCATGTTTTTTCTGTTCTTATTTTTTAATTTCTTTTTTTTTTAAATTAACATGTATGTCGAACTTATCCCCACTAATAATAATTTCCATTTTTTTAGACTTTAAGAATACATTACGTGTCTGCCGATAATTAATAACATGTTGACAAATAATTATAACAGACACTAATTATATATTTTTCCTAGCATCTGTCACAAAGTTCAGCATTTCTTCAGTATGTTAGATTCTCGGGAAACCGGCCACCCCTCTAGTCCGGCCATTTTATTCAGTCAGGCAGCTGGCCGTTTGAGAGAAGTTTTACTGTATTTGAAATTTTTTGAGCGCATGACCGAAAATTACAAAAATTTATCATATGACAATTTAATGTTCAGAATATCTCAACCGTGAAAATTATGACGTAACAAGGATAAACATTAAAATGCCCAATATACGTGCATATTGATGACGACGAGTTTGTAAACAAATCTTGTTGTACCATCTGATGCACCTGAGGTATACACATTGTTTTTCAATATTTACATACGATATGAATTTCTTCCAATCTTGCAATTTGTAAAGTTTACGGAAGTTCCTTGGGGCGTGGTTTACGAAAATAACAACAACAACGGGTTACTAAGTAGTTTCGTGTAAATTTTTCCCCAAAGAACGTGTTACTCGTTGTCAGAAAGAGCCTGGAATGGTTTCCAACCAACGTGACAATAACGTTGACGAAAACAGAGACATGTTAAGATCAGGTTATTCGTCCTGCCGCCTGTTTAATCACCACTATACTCCCAAAAGACTGCTATTAATGCAGTTAATTGCATAATCA
Organism: Saccostrea cuccullata; assembly: GCF_032062105.1. Classification (NCBI taxonomy): domain Eukaryota; kingdom Metazoa; phylum Mollusca; class Bivalvia; order Ostreida; family Ostreidae; genus Saccostrea; species Saccostrea cuccullata. The sequence continues at coordinate 1,786 of NW_026928762.1, read as the reverse complement.
TAATCATTACATTCACCCAAAAAGTAAAAGAAATCATTAGCGCAATTTTGGTTTTTGAACAGGACCGGTCAACTTTATGTCATGTTCCTCTCACTGGGACATGCACGCGTCGTTTGACTAATTTTCGGCGCGGTTACCATGCCCAGGATATCCAGGGTTTGAAAAGATAAACTTTCTGATGAATTCCATGCAAACAAGAATCAAGGCTGTGACAGGTGCGCAGAGGAGACATCGAAGATAATGAGTGTTTTCGTTTTTATACCCGCACTTTTTAAAGAAAGTTCGGGTATTATTTGTTACATAGTGTTTTAGTGACAGGGTATGGGATGATACCTGGTTAGTAAATTTCATACCTGACTTGGCTCCGCTTCGCAAGTAATTTACCCCAACGATGAAACATTTACGTTTATTCTTTAGTTTATAAATGGTTTTCTCTGCTAAATGCTTCATCACGCTTACACTGTATCTATTATGACGTCACGCTATGTTTGTTACGTAATATATTGACCGGGTTTAGATTTCTTCTGACCGGGTATAAGTAATCCACCTCCTTCACGTGACAGACTTTAACCAATCGTAAGCCAGGATTTCACGAAAAAATCAACAGAGGCGGGATAAAAGTAATCTACCGCCTTCACGTGACAAACTTCAACCAATCGTAAGCCAGGATTTCACGCAAAAATCGACGGAGGTGGGGTAAATTGTTGTTACTCATGTCCGTCCGTCCGTCTGTCAACTTTTCTTCCTCAAACTCCTTCTACAATTTACACAGAAGCCTAATCATCTTTTGGGAGATGGTTGGTGGTGTCTTGTAGATGTGCAGTAAAGTTCCGGAATTTTAATTTTGACCCAGGGGATCAAATGGGGGTTTAAAAAATGACGTTTTTTTATGAAAAAAGCCACGTTTTCCCTACATTCCTTTTACATTTTACACAGTAGCTTAATCATCCTTTGGGAGATGGTTGTTGGTGTCATGTAGATGTGTAGTAAGGTTTTGGATTTTTTTTTTGCACTGGGGATCAAAGGGGTAAAAAGGAATGACTTTTTTTATGCAATAAGCCCCTTCTTCTCTGAATCCACCCACATTTTACGCAGTAGCATAATCATCTTTTTGGAGATGGTTAGTGGTTTCATGTAGATGTGCATTAAAGTTTTGGAATTATCCTTTTGCCGAGGTGGGTCAAATGATGGTTGAAAAACGTTTTTTTTATGCAAAAAGCCCCGTCTTCCCCAAACTCCTCATACATTTGATAGAGTAGCCTAATCAATTTTTGGAGATGGTTGATTGTGTCATGTAGATGTGCAGTAAGGTTAAGAAATTTTCATTTTGCTCCGTGGGGTCAAATAGGGGTCGATAAATGACGTTTTTTATGCAAAAAGCCTCTTCTTCCTAAGTCCTACATTTTACACAGTATCTTAATCATCTTTTGGGAGAGTTAATTCTTTTTAAACTAACGTAAACATCAAGGTCAACGGTTAAAAATTCATAGCATGTTGGGAAACATCTTGTTATTGGTAATATGTATACACGTCAAATGTGAAAGTTATATATCTTCTCAATCAAAAGTCATAAGGAAATACAACATTTTTGAAAAGTTATTTAAACTGCAAGGTCAAGGTCAGAGAGTCAAAAGTCATGATACATTTGGAAAGGTTTTATAATAGGTAATATATATGCATGTATTATATGAATGCAATATCGTTTCTCTTTCGAAATGATCAATTTAAAAACAAAAAATTAAAGTACATGTAGTCAAACCTGTAGGTCATGAGTAGAAAAAATCAT